>NW_025745360.1:0-75706 GCF_021184085.1 Oncorhynchus gorbuscha | reverse complement strand
TGTGTGCTGTACATTATCCCTGTTAGTAGAAGTCATAGTTTAGTATATTGATGTGTGCTGTACATTAACCTTGTTAGTAGAAGTGATATTAGAAGTGATAGTTTAGTATATTGATGTGTGCTGTACATTATCCCTGTTAGTAGAAGTGATAGTTTAGTATATTGATGTGTGCTGTACATTAACCTTGTTAGTAGAAGTGATAGTTTAGTATATTGATGTGTGCTGTACATTATCCCTGTTAGTAGAAGTGATAGTTTAGTATATTGATGTGTGCTGTACATTATCCCTGTTAGTAGAAGTCATAGTTTAGTATATTGATGTGTACTCTACATTATCCCTGTTAGTAGAAGTCATAGTTTAGTATATTGATGTGTACTCTACATTATCCTTGTTAGTAGAAGTCATAGTTTAGTATATTGATGTGTACTCTACATTATCCTTGTTAGTAGAAGTCATAGTTTAGTATATTGATGTGTACTCTACATTATCCTTGTTAGTAGAAGTCATAGTTTAGTGATTTTCTACAGAAAGTGACAGCAGTGTTACATTACTCACTGATGCCATTGATGATCCAGCTGGGTTTTTTCTGCCACCAATAGACGGGTACCAATAGACGGGTACCAATAGACGGGTACCAATAGACGGGTACCAATAGACGGGTACCCCAGTGGCGATGATACCAAAGCCGATGCCACACTCCACGGACGTCTTCCCAAATGACACCGCAATGAGGAACACACACGCTACCACAAAACTCACCGGGAGTAGGAGATTCACCTGGAACACACACACACACTACGATGTAGGACCCACAGGGGAAACACACAGAAACACACACACACACACACACACACACACACACACACACACACACACACACACACACACACACACACACACACACACACACACACTACGATGAAGGACCCACAGGAGAAACACACAGAAACACACACACACACACACTACGATGTAGGACCCACAGGAGAAACACACAGAAACACACACACACACACACACACACACACACACACACACACACACACACACACACACACACACACACACACACACACACACACACACACACACACACACTACGATGTAGGACCCACAGGAGAAACACACAGAAACACACACACACACACACATACACACTACGATGTAGGACCCACAGGAGAAACACACAGAAACACACACACACACACACTACGATGTAGGACCCACAGGAGAAACACACAGGAACACACACACACACACACTACGATGTAGGACCCACAGGAGAAACACACAGAAACACACACACACACACACACACTATGATGTAGGACCCACAGGAGAAACACACAGAAACACACAGAAACACACACACTACGATGTAGGACCCACAGGAGAAACACACAGAAACACACACACACACACACACTACGATGTAGGACCCACAGGAGAAACACACAGAAACACACAGAAACACACACACACTACGATGTAGGACCCACAGGAGAAACACACAGAAACACACACACACACACACTACGATGTAGGACCCACAGGAGAAACACACAGAAACACACACACACACTATGATGTAGGACCCACAGGAGAAACACACAGAAACACACACACACACTACGATGTAGGACCCACAGGAGAAACACACAGAAACACACACACACACACTACGATGTAGGACCCACAGGAGAAACACACAGAAACACACACACACACACACTACGATGTAGGACCGACAGGAGAAACACACACACACACACACTACGATGAAGGACCCACAGGAGAAACACACAGAAACACACACACACACACACACACACACACACACACACACTACGATGAAGGACCCACAGGAGAAACACACAGAAACACACACATACACACACTACGATGAAGGACCCACAGGAGAAACACACAGAAACACACACACACACACTACGATGTAGGACCCACAGGAGAAACACACAGAAACACACACACACACACACTACGATGAAGGACCCACAGGAGAAACACACAGAAACACACACACACACACTACGATGTAGGACCCACAGGAGAAACACACAGAAACACACACACACACACACACTACGATGTAGGACCCACAGGAGAAACACACACACACACACACACACACACACACACACACACACACACACACACACACACACACACACACACACACACACACACACACACACACACACACACACACTACGATGTAGGACCCACAGGAGAAACACACAGAAACACACAGAAACACACACACACACACTACGATGTAGGACCCACAGGAGAAACACACAGAAACACACACACACACACACACACACACACACACACACACACACACACACACACACACACACACACACACACACACACACACACACACACACAGGACCCACAGGAGAAACACACAGAAACACACACACACACTACACTACGATGTAGGACCCACAGGAGAAACACACAGAAACACACACACACACTACGATGTAGGACCCACAGGAGAAACACACACACACACACACACACACTACGATGTGGGACCCACAGGAGAAACACACAGAAACACACACACACTACGATGTAGGACCCACAGGAGAAACACACACACACACACACACACACACACACACACACACACACACACACACACACACACACACACACACACACACACACACACACACACACACACACACACACACACACACACACACACACTACGATGTAGGACCCACAGGAGAAACACACAGAAACACACACACACACACACACACATGGGGCACACCACACAGGTCACACACACACACACACATGCCGATGATGGTCACACACACACACACACACACACACACACACACACACACTTGATGTAGGACCCACAGGAGAAACACACACACACACAGGCAGACTTACCTTGATGGGGCGCTCCAGTTCAGAAAGACAACTTGTGTCGCAGCCACATCATGCCGATGATGGTCACTGAGAGAGACAGTTAATACAGAACCATCACTATGTATGAGAAAAGATGTCGCTGGATACAGCACAGCACCGTCACTATGTACTGAGAGAGAGACAACATACAGCACCGTCACTATGTACTGAGAGAGAGACAACATACAGCACCATCACTATGTACTGATAGAGAGACAACATACAGCACCGTCACTATGTACTGAGAGAGAGACAACATACAGCACCGTCACTATGTACTGAGAGAGAGAGAGAGAGAGAGACAACATACAGCACCATCACTATGTACTGAGAGAGAGAGAGACAACATACAGCACCATCACTATGTACTGAGAGAGACAACATACAGCACCATCACTATGTACTGAGAGAGAGACAACATACAGCACCGTCACTATGTACTGAGAGAGAGACAACATACAGCACCGTCACTATGTACTGAGAGAGAGAGACAACATACAGCACCGTCACTATGTACTGAGAGAGAGACAACATACAGCACCATCACTATGTACTGAGAGACAACATACAGAGACTATGTACTGAGAGAGACAACATACAGCACCGTCACTATGTACTGAGAGAGAGAGAACAACATACAGCACCGTCACTATGTACTGAGAGAGAGACAACATACAGCACCGTCACTATGTACTGAGAGAGAGACAACATACAGCACCGTCACTATGTACTGAGAGAGACAACATACAGCACCATCACTATGCACTGAGAGAGAGACAACATACAGCACCATCACTATGTACTGAGAGAGACAACATACAGCACCATCACTATGTACTGAGAGAGAGACAACATACAGCACCGTCACTATGTACTGAGAGAGAGACAACATACAGCACCGTCACTATGTACTGAGAGAGAGATCACTATGACACAACATACAGCACCGTCACTATGTACTGAGAGAGAGAGAGAGACAACATACAGCACCGTCACTATGTACTGAGAGAGAGACAACATACAGCACCGTCACTATGTACTGAGAGAGAGAGAGACAACATACAGCACCATCACTATGCACTGAGAGAGACAACATACAGCACCATCACTATGTACTGAGAGAGACAACATACAGCACCGTCACTATGTACTGAGAGAGAGACAACATACAGCACCGTCACTATGTACTGAGAGAGAGACAACATACAGCACCGTCACTATGCACTGAGAGAGACAACATACAGCACCATCACTATGTACTGAGAGAGACAACATACAGCACCATCACTATGTACTGAGAGAGAGACAACATACAGCACCATCACTATGTACTGAGAGAGAGAGACAACATACAGCACCGTCACTATGTACTGAGAGAGAGAGACAACATACAGCACCGTCACTATGTACTGAGAGAGAGAGCACCGTCACTATGTACTGAGAGAGAGACAACATACAGCACCATCACTATGTACTGAGAGAGACAACATACAGCACCATCACTATGTACTGAGAGAGAGAGACAACATACAGCACCATCACTATGTACTGAGAGAGAGACAACATACAGCACCATCACTATGTACTGAGAGAGACAACATACAGCACCGTCACTATGTACTGAGAGAGAGACAACATACAGCACCGTCACTATGTACTGAGAGAGACAACATACAGCACCATCACTATGTACTGAGAGAGAGACAACATACAGCACCATCACTATGTACTGAGAGAGAGACAACATACAGCACCATCACTATGTACTGAGAGAGAGACAACATACAGCACCATCACTATGCACTGAGAGAGACAACATACAGCACCATCACTATGTACTGAGAGAGAGACAACATACAGCACCATCACTATGTACTGAGAGAGACAACATACAGCACCATCACTATGTACTGAGAGAGACAACATACAGCACCGTCACTATGTACTGAGAGAGACAACATACAGCACCATCACTATGTACTGAGAGAGAGACAACATACAGCACCGTCACTATGTACTGAGAGAGAGAGACAACATACATCACAGCACAGCACCGTCACTATGTACTGAGAGAGAGAGACAACATACAGCACCATCACTATGTACTGAGAGAGAGAGACAACATACAGCACCATCACTATGTACTGAGAGAGAGACAACATACAGCACCGTCACTATGTACTGAGAGAGAGAGACAACATACAGCACCATCACTATGCACTGAGAGAGAGAACATACAGCACCATCACTATGTACTGAGAGAGAGAGACAACATACAGCACCATCACTATGTACTGAGAGAGAGAGACAACATGTACTGACAGCACCATCACACCATCACTATGTACTGAGAGAGAGAGACAACATACAGCACCATCACTATGTACTGAGAGAGAGAGACAACATACAGCACCGTCACTATGTACTGAGAGAGAGAGACAACATACAGCACCATCACTATGTACTGAGAGAGAGAGACAACATACAGCACCGTCACTATGTACTGAGAGAGAGAGACAACATACAGCACCGTCACTATGTACTGAGAGAGAGAGACAACATACAGCACCGTCACTATGTACTGAGAGAGAGACAACATACAGCACCATCACTATGCACTGAGAGAGAGAGACAACATACAGCACCGTCACTATGCACTGAGAGAGAGAACATACAGCACCATCACTATGTACTGAGAGAGAGAGACAACATACAGCACCATCACTATGTACTGAGAGAGAGAGACAACATACAGCACCGTCACTATGTACTGAGAGAGAGACAACATACAGCACCGTCACTATGTACTGAGAGAGACAACATACAGCACCATCACTATGTACTGAGAGAGAGACAACATACAGCACCATCACTATGTACTGAGAGAGAGACAACATACAGCACCGTCACTATGTACTGAGAGAGACAACATACAGCACCATCACTATGTACTGAGAGAGAGAGACAACATACAGCACCGTCACTATGTACTGAGAGAGAGACAACATACAGCACCATCACTATGTACTGAGAGAGAGAGACAACATACAGCACCGTCACTATGTACTGAGAGAGAGACAACATACAGCACCATCACTATGTACTGAGAGAGAGACTATGTACTGAGAGAGACAACATACAGCACCATCACTATGTACTGATAGAGACAACATACAGCACCGTCACTATGTACTGAGAGAGACGATATACAGCACCGTCACTATGTACTGAGAGAGAGACAACATACAGCACCATCACTATGCACTGAGAGAGAGAGACAACATACAGCACCATCACTATGCACTGAGAGAGAGAGACAAGGTGGGAGACAAAGCAGGATCAGGTGGGTCATGGACAACAGAATGGGCAGGTGACCTTCTCGTGAACCGACCAAAAACAACCTGACAGATAGAAAGATGGAGAGAAGTCTATTACAAACAGGTGCCCAGTAACTGCATGTAAGTTGACCTGTGTGTATTGACTCGAGAAGATTACATTGTGAGGTGAGTGGGCTGCGAGGTGTGTGTGTGCATATACAGTGTCTTGCGAAAGTATTCACCCCCCCCCTTGTGATTTTTCCTATTTTGTTGCCTCACAACCTGGAATTAAAATAGTTTTTTTTTGGGGGGGGGGGTTTGTATCATTTGATTTACACTGAGATTTTTGCCCATCCTTCAAGGCAAAACTGCTCCAGTTCCTTCAAGTCTGATGGGTTCCGCTGGTGTACAGCAATCTTTAAGTCATACCACAGATTATCAATTGGATTGAGGTCTGGGCTTTGACGAGCCCATTCCAATGCATTTAAATGTTTCCCCTTAAACCACTCGAGTGTTGCTTTAGCAGTACGCTTAGGGTCATTGTGCTGCTGGAAGGTGAACCTCCGTCCCAGTCTCAAATTTCTGGAAGACTGAAACAGGTTTCCCTCAAGAATTTCCCTGTATTTAGCTCCATCCATCATTCCTTCAATTCTGACCAGTTTCCCAGTCCCTGCCGATGAAAAACATTGTATTCTTGTATTGTATTGTATTATTGGGGTGATGAGAGGTGTTGGGTTTGTGCCAGACATAGAGTTTTCCTTGATGGCCAAAAAGCTCAATTTTAATCTCATCTGACGAGAGTAGCTTCTTCTATATGTTTGGGGAGTCTCCCACATGCCTTTTGGTGAACACCAAACGTGTTCGCTTATTGTTTCTTGAAGCAATGGCATTTTTCTGGACACTCTTCTGTAAAGCCCAGCTCTGTGGAGTGTACGGCTTAAAGTGGTCCTACGGACAGATACTCCCATCTCCGTTGTGGCGCTGTACAGCTCCTTCAGGGTTATCTTTGGTCTCTTTGTTGCCTGTCTGATTAATGCCCTCCTTGCCTGGTCCGTGAGTTTTGGTGGGCGGCCCTCTCTTGGTAGGTTTGTTGTGGTGCCATATTCTTTCTATTTTTTAATAATGGATTTAATGGTGCTCCGTAGGATGTTCAAAGTTTCAGATATTTTTTTTATAACTCAACCCTGATCTGTACTTCTCCACAACTTTGTCTCTGACCTGTTTGGAGAGATCCTTGGTCTTCATGGTGCCACTTGCTTGGTGGTGTCCCTTGCTTGGTGGTGTCCCTTGCTTGGTGGTGTCCCTTGCTTGGTGGTGTCCCTTGCTTGGTGGTGTCCCTTGCTTGGTGGTGCCCCTTGCTTAGTGGTGGTGCCCCTTGCTTAGTGGTGTTGCCCCTTGCTTGGTGGTGTCCCTTGCTTTGTGGTGCCCCTCTTAGTGGTGTTGCCCCTTGCTTAGTGGTGTTGCCCCTTGCTTAGTGGTGTTGCCCCTTGCTTGGTGGTGCCCCTTGCTTAGTGGTGGTGCCCCTTGCTTGGTGGTGCCCCTTGCTTAGTGGTGTTGCCCCTTGCTTGGTGGTGCCCCTTGCTTGGTGTTGCCCCTTGCTTGGTGGTGCCCCTTGCTTGGTGTTGCCCCTTGCTTGGTGGTGCCCCTTGCTTTGTGGTGCCCCTTGCTTGGTGGTGCATCTTGCTTGGTGGTGCCCCTTGCTTGGTGTTGTCCCTTGCTTGGTGGTGTTGCCCCTTGCTTGGTGGTGCCCCTTGCTTGGTGGTGTTGCCCCTTGCTTGGTGGTGTTGCCCCTTGCTTGGTGGTGCCCCTTGCTTGGTGGTGTTGCCCCTTGCTTGGTGGTGTCCCTTGCTTGGTGGTGTCCCTTGCTTGGTGGTGTCCCTTGCTTGGTGGTGCCCCTTGCTTAGTGGTGGTGCCCCTTGCTTAGTGGTGTTGCCCCTTGCTTGGTGGTGTCCCTTGCTTTGTGGTGCCCCTCTTAGTGGTGTTGCCCCTTGCTTAGTGGTGTTGCCCCTTGCTTAGTGGTGTTGCCCCTTGCTTGGTGGTGCCCCTTGCTTAGTGGTGGTGCCCCTTGCTTGGTGGTGCCCCTTGCTTAGTGGTGTTGCCCCTTGCTTGGTGGTGCCCCTTGCTTGGTGTTGCCCCTTGCTTGGTGGTGCCCCTTGCTTGGTGTTGCCCCTTGCTTGGTGGTGCCCCTTGCTTTGTGGTGCCCCTTGCTTGGTGGTGCATCTTGCTTGGTGGTGCCCCTTGCTTGGTGTTGTCCCTTGCTTGGTGGTGTTGCCCCTTGCTTGGTGGTGCCCCTTGCTTGGTGGTGTTGCCCCTTGCTTGGTGGTGTTGCCCCTTGCTTGGTGGTGCCCCTTGCTTGGTGGTGTTGCCCCTTGCTTGGTGGTGTTGCCCCTTGCTTGGTGGTGCCCCTTGCTTGGTGGTGTTGCCCCTTGCTTGGTGGTGTCCCTTGCTTGGTGGTGCCCCTTGATTGGTGGTGTTGCAGACTCTGGGGCCTTTCAGAACACGTGCAGATATACTGAGATCATGTGACAGATCATGTGACACTTAGATTGCAGACAGGTGGACTTTATTCAACTAATTATGTGACTTCTGAAGGTAATTGGTTAAACTAGATATTATGTAGGAGCTTCACAGCAGAGGGGGTGAAAACATACGCACCACTTTCCCATTTACATTTTTGTTTACATTTTTGTTTACATTTTTGAAAAAAAAAAAAATAAATCAATTCACCAATTTTGACTATTTTGTGTCGGTCCATTATATGAAATCCCAATAGAAATACATTTAAATTACAGGTTGTAATGAAACAAAATGGGAAAAACACCAAGGGGGTGAATACTTATGCAAGGCACTGTACCTGTCTGTGTCTGTGTCTGTGTCTGTGTCTGTGTCTGTGTCTGTGTCTGTGTCTGTGTCTGTGTCTGTGTCTGTGTCTGTGTCTGTGTCTGTGTCTGTGTCTGTGTCTGTGTCTGTGTGCTAGCGTGTGTGTGTGTGTGTGTGTGTGTGTGTGTGTGTGTGTGTGTGTGTGTGTGTGTGTGTGTGTGTGTGTGTGTGTGTGTGTGTGTGTGTGTGTGTGTGTGTGTGTGTGTGTGTGTGTGTGTGTGTGTGTGTGTGTGTGTGTGTGTGTGTGTGTGTGTGTGTGTGTGTGTGTGTGTGTGTGTGTGTGTGTGTGTGTGTGTGTGTGTGTGTGTGTGTGTGTGTGTGTGTGTGTGTGTGTGTGTGTGTGTGTGTGTGTGTGTGTGTGTGTGTGTGTGTGTAACGTCATGCTCGTAGTCTCACCACTGCCACGGCCTCTGAAGCCACCATCTCCTCAGGGCTGATGGTGGTGAAGTAGACCAGGTTAGTAAGGACATACGCCACCGTCACCATGGGCAGGGAGATCACGATGGCACGCGGCAGGTTCCTACACACACACACACACACACACACACACACACACACACACACACACACACACACACACACACACACACACACACACACACACACACACACACACACGCACACACACACACACACACACACACACACACACACACACACACACACACAGACACATACATATATACACACACACACACACACACACACGAAACAAGGGTCAAGGAAAGGTCAAATGTAAACTTCCTCCTTCCCCGTCGCCATGGTAACATGTGACGGGGAGGAGAAAATCTAAAATTGCACCCTAGTCTACCGTATAGAGGCGATGGCTGCCGTTTTATGGCCTGACTAACCAACCATTATGAACCACTGTAGTAGAGATGCCAGACAGACAGTAGGACCTATACCATTATGAACCACTGTAGTAGAGATGCCAGACAGACAGTAGGCCCTATACCATTATGAACCACTGTAGTAGAGATGCCAGACAGACAGTAGGACCTATACCATTATGAACCACTGTAGTAGAGATGCCAGACAGACAGTAGGACCTATACCATTATGAACCACTGTAGTAGAGATGCCAGACAGACAGTAGGACCTGTACCATTATGAACCACTGTAGTAGAGATGCCAGACAGACAGTAGGACCTATACCATTATGAACCACTGTAGTAGAGATGCCAGACAGACAGTAGGACCTATACCATTATGAACCACTGTAGTAGAGATGCCAGGCAGACAGTAGGACCTATATTATGAACCACTGTAGTAGAGATGCCAGACAGACAGTAAGACCTATACCATTATGAACCACTGTAGTAGAGATGCCAGACAGACAGTAGGACCTATACCATTATGAACCACTGTAGTAGAGATGCCAGACAGACAGTAGGACCTATACCATTATGAACCACTGTAGTAGAGATGCCAGACAGACAGTAGGACCTATACCATTATGAACCACTGTAGTAGAGATGCCAGACAGACAGTAGGACCTATACCATTATGAACCACTGTAGTAGAGATGCCAGACAGACAGTAGGACCTATACCATTATGAACCACTGTAGTAGAGATGCCAGACAGACAGTAGGATATACCATTATGAACCACTGTAGAGAGATGCCAGACAGTAGACCTATACCATTATGAACCACTGTAGTAGAGATGCCAGACAGACAGTAGGACCTATACCATTATGAACCACTGTAGTAGAGATGCCAGACAGACAGTAGGACCTATACCATTATGAACCACTGTAGTAGAGATGCCAGACAGACAGTAGGACCTATACCATTATGAACCACTGTAGTAGAGATGCCAGACAGACAGTAGGACCTATACCATTATGAACCACTGTAGTAGAGATGCCAGACAGACAGTAGGACCTATACCATTATGAACCACTGTAGTAGAGATGCCAGACAGACAGTAGGACCTATACATTATGAACCACTGTAGGAGATGCCCAGACAGTAGGACCTATACCATTATGAACCACTGTAGTAGAGATGCCAGACAGACAGTAGGACCTATACCATTATGAACCACTGTAGTAGAGATGCCAGACAGACAGTAGGACCTATACCATTATGAACCACTGTAGTAGAGATGCCAGACAGACAGTAGGACCTATACCATTATGAACCACTGAACCACTGTAGTAGAGATGCCAGACAGACAGTAGGACCTATACCATTATGAACCACTGTAGTAGAGATGCCAGACAGACAGTAGGACCTATACCATTATGAACCACTGTAGTAGAGATGCCAGACAGACAGTAGGCATACCATTATGAACCACTAGTAGAGATGCCAGACAGACAGTAGGACAGCTAGACCCTACCATTATGAACCACTGTAGTAGAGATGCCAGACAGTAGACAGAACCACTGTAGTAGAGATGCCAGACAGACAGTATACCATTATGAACCACTGTAGTAGAGATGCCAGACAGACAGTAGACCTATACCATTATGAACCACTGTAGTAGAGATGCCAGACAGACAGTAGAACCACTGTACCTATACCATTATGAACCACTGTAGTAGAGATGCCAGACAGACAGTAGGCCCTATACCATTATGAACCACTGTAGTAGAGATGCCAGACAGACAGTAGGACCTATACCATTATGAACCACTGTAGTAGAGATGCCAGACAGACAGTAGGACCTATACCATTATGAACCACTGTAGTAGAGATGCCAGACAGACAGTAGGACCTATACCATTATGAACCACTGTAGTAGAGATGCCAGACAGACAGTAGGACCTATACCATTATGAACCACTGTAGTAGAGATGCCAGACAGACAGTAGGACCTATACCATTATGAACAGTGCTGTATTCATCATGTCTACAGGTGACCTCTTCATCCACCTAGCTTACTTTGAAATGTTTGTTATTTATTCAAACTAGACAGATATTTTAGTGGTTTAAAATGCCAATGAATACATAGACACTGGACCAGACTAAGAGAAGTGTTCTGTAGTCCAGGACTAGGTTTAATCTGGGTCTGGGAGCCGGACACACAGATTTATCCCAAACACTAGTTATGTCCCCTCCTCCCTACTTACCAGCCTCCTCCCTCCCTCCCTCCCTCCTTCCCTCCCTCCCTCCCTCCCTCCCTCCCTCCCTCCCTCCCTCCCTCCCTCCCCCTCCCTCCCTCCCTACCTACCTACCAGCCTCCTCCTCCCTACTTACCAGCCTCCTCCTCCCTACTTACCAGCCTCCTCCCTCCCTCCCTCCCTCCCTCCCTCCCTCCCTCCCTCCCTCCCTCCTTCCTCCCTCCCTCCCTCCCTCCCTCCCTCCCTCCCTCCCTCCCTCCCTCCCTACCTACCTACCAGCCTCCTCCCTACTTACCAGCCTCCTCCTCCCTACTTACCAGCCTCCGTATGCAAACATGCCACTGTACAGGGCCAACCCAAAGCTGCCAACGTCTGTCCTTGTCCCTTCGAATGCGTTCTCTGGGCAAAGACTCTCCGTCCCTCCTGGAAAGAGATGAACGTTTGTGACTGACAGTAGGAGAAGATGTCACAGACAGATCGAAACAAAAACTCTTATTCAACACTTCTATGTGTGTGTGTGTGTGTGTGTGTGTGTGTGTGTGTGTGTGTGTGTGTGTGTGTGTGTGTGTGTGTGTGTGTGTGTGTGTGTGTGTGTGTGTGTGTGTGTGTGTGTGTGTGTGTGTGTGTGTGTGTGTGTGTGTGTGTGTGTGTATCTAGCACTTCAGTCTGTCTGTGTGTCTACTTCTCACCTCTGCCAATCTGCACAAAGCCGAGGATGATGATGAGCACCAGAGCGAGGAGCTGCAGTGAAGACATTCTGGACCCGTGTGGCAGCCTTCACACTACAGCAGTTTACTGCTGTCAAGAGCACTGGAATAGACAGACAGACAGACAGAGAGACAGACAGACAGACAGACAGACAGACAGACAGACAGGACGGACGGACGGACGGACGGACGGACGGACGGACGGACGGACGGACGGACGGACGGACGGACGGACGGGCGGGCGGGCGGGCGGGCGGGCGGGCGGGCGGACGGACGGACGGACGGACGGACGGACGGACGGACGGACGGACGGACGGAGACGGACGGACGGACAGACAGACAGACAGACAGACAGACAGACAGACAGACAGACAGACAGACAGACAGACAGACAGACAGTCGGGCAGGCGGGCAGGCGGGCAGGCAGGCAGGCAGGCAGGCAGGCAGGCAGACAGACAGGGGGTGACCAGACAGACAGACAGACAGACAGACAGACAGACAGACAGACAGACAGACAGACAGACAGACAGACAGACAGACAGACAGACAGACAGACAGACAGACAGACAGACAGACAGACAGATCAAATCAATCTCAGAACAACATCAAAGGACCTTGTGAAGATGCTGGAGGAAACAGGTACAAAAGTATATATATCCACAGTAAAACGAGTCCTATATCGACATAAACTGAAAGGCTGCTCACCAGGGAAGAAACCACTGCTCCAAAACCGTCAAAAAGAAGCCAGACTTCGGTTTGCAACTGCACATGGGGACAAAGATCGTACTTTTTGGAGAAATGTCCTCTGGTCTGATGAAACAAAAATAGAACTGTTTGGCCATAATGATCATCGTTATGTTTGGAGGAAAAAGGGGGAGGTTTGACAGCCGAAGAACACCTTCCCAATCGTGAAGCACGGGGGTGGCAGCATCATGTTGTGGGGGTGCTTTGCTGCAGGAGGGACTGGTGCACTTCATAAAATAGATGGCATCACGAGGCAGGAAAATGAAGTGGATATATTGAAGCAACATCTCAAGACATCAATCAGGAAGTTAAAGCTTGGTCGCAAATGGGTCTTCCAAATGGACAATGACCCCAAGCATACTTCCAAAGTTGTGACAAAATGGCTTAAGGACAACAAAGTCAAGGTATTGGAGTGGCCATCACAAAGCCCTGACCTCAAATCCTATAGATTTGTGGGCAGAACTGAAAAAGCGTGTGCGAGCAAGGAGGCCTACAAACCTGACTCTGTTACACCAGCTCTGTCAGGAGGAATGGGTCAAAATTCACCCAATTTATTGTGGCAAGCTTGTGGAAGGCTACCCAAAACGTTTGACCTAAATTAAACAATTTAAAGGCAATGCTACCAAATACTAATTGAGTGTATGTAAACTTCTGACCTACTGGGAATGTGACGAAAGAAATAAAAGCTTAAATATATAATTCTCCACTATTATTCTGACATTTCACATTCTTAAAATAAAGTGGTGATCTTAACTGACCTAAGAAAGGGAATTTTTACTAGGATTAAATGTCAGGAATTGTGAAAAACTGGGTTTAAGTGTATTTGGCTAAGGTGTATGTAAACTTCAGATTTCAACTGTGCCTCGATTACCTCGTACCCCTGCACATCGTGGTATCCCGTGTATAGAGCAGAGTTATCGTTACTCATCGTGGTATCCCGTATATAAAGCAGAGTTATCATTACTCATCGTGGTATCCCGTGTATAAAGCAGAGTTATCATTACTCATCCCGTTTTATCTCTCATAGTGGTATCCCGTGTATAGAGCAAGAGTTATCATTACTCATCGTGGTAAGCAGAGTTATCATTACTCATCGTGGTATCCCGTATATAAAGCAGAGTTATCGTTACTCATCGTGGTATCCCGTGTATAAAGCAGAGTTATCATTACTCATCGTGGTATCCCGTGTATAAAGCAGAGTTATCTTTACTCATCGTGGTATCCCGTGTATAAAGCAGAGTTATCGTTACTCATAGTGGTATCCCGTGTATAAAGCAGAGTTATCGTTACTCATCGTGGTATCCCGTGTATAAAGCAGAGTTATCATTACTCATCGTGGTATCCCGTATATAAAGCAGAGTTATCGTTACTCATAGTGGTATCCCGTGTATAAAGCAGAGTTATCGTTACTCATAGTGGTATCCCGTGTATAAAGCAGACTTATCGTTACTCATCGTGGTATCCCGTGTATAAAGCAGACTTATCGTTACTCATCGTGGTATCCCGTGTATAAAGCAGAGTTTGATAGTCTCTTCTTCCTGTTAATAAGACGCTGGTTGGACATTTTGATAAATAGCCCAATGTCAAAACAGAGTTTTAACTGTCCAAAACAATAATGAATATACACAAACAGTTTGTGATATATTGAAAATCTAAACATGTACATACATGTGTAACAATAGCAATCATATTCATTGTATATATATTTTTAACGAGCACCTTATAAAACCGCACACCCAAAAACCGTGGCAATAATTCACTGATATCGATTAGGGGAGAATTCAGGATGCGCGCTGTTGAAACTAACAACTAAAAACACACATAGAGAACAACCTGCAGAAGACAGACCGTAACAACCTGCAGAAGACAGACCGTAACAACCTGTAGAAGACAGACCGTAACAACCTGCAGAAGACGGACCGTAACAACCTGTAGAAGACGGACCGTAACAACCTGCAGAAGACAGACCGTAACAACCTGCAGAAGACAGACCGTTACAACCTGTAGAAGACAGACCGTAACAACCTGCAGAAGACGGACCGTAACAACCTGTAGAAGACGGACCGTAACAACCTGTAGAAGACAGACCGTAACAACCTGCAGAAGACGGACCGTAACAACCTGTAGAAGACAGACCGTAACAACCTGCAGAAGACAGACCGTAACAACCTGCAGAAGACGGACCGTAACAACCTGCAGAAGACAGACCGTAACAACCTGCAGAAGACGGACCGTAACAACCTGCAGAAGACAGACCGTTACATTTGCGGTCGCTAAAACGGAAATAGAGACGCAATACGCACTTATTTGTCACGTTGAAATCAAATGGGCGAGAAAGGAGGAAATGAGGCTGCGCATCCTGGTTAAACTAACACAGCTAAAAAAACGGAATATGGGAATAATGTGTACGTCATTGGTTAGAAGACAATTTGTAGAAGACATCTAGCTACATTTTTTAAGTGTTGCGTTTTGATGAAAGTGTTTGGCCAACGCGGCAAAAGTGTAACGCATTAAAAATAACTGTTAATAACGTTATCGATATCACCCTGAAATCAATAGAACAGGGGGTAAACGTTTGGGGGTGTATCGCTGTTTAAACTAACACCATTCAGAGGCCAAATGGAAACATGGTTGGTTGGATGAGAACTTATAGAAGGATTCAATCTATATTTTGGCATTTCGGATGTTGAGTTGTAACTTCGGGAGGCTGCCATTATGGGAAAGGGAACAGACCACGTTTTCTGTTAGTTCATTTAAACAGCATAAGATATCAACAGTGACAAGGATGGGTTGCGATTTAAGTGATAGTTTGAATGTCAGCTACTTTTATAGCGGGACTGCCTCGAATTATCCGTGTCATTTCGTTAAGTCCCGCGCATCACAAAGTGAACAGTACAAAACAACATATATTGATTGGTTTGTTTTAAGTAACCTATTTTATGTCATCGTGATGAATATAAACGTTCGTAACCCAAAGGTCGCTGGATTGAATCCCTGAGCTGACAAGGTTAATATCTGTTGTTCTGCCCCCTGAACAAGGCAGTTAACCCACTGTTCCCCGGGCGCCGAAGACGTGGATGTCGATTAAGGGTTAAATGTGGAAGAGGCATTTCAGTTGAATGCAGTAAGTTTTACAACTGACGGTATCCCCCTTTCCCCTTCGCCAGTACGGGGTAAAAAAGGATGTGTAGTTACACAAAAATGTTATGGGTTGAAAATACAAGGTTTCCTTCAGAACAACAGATCGATACCTGCTTTATTTCAAAGGGATATTGTATCCATTCCTTATGTCAGTTACTGGAATACATTGGTCACTAATATCTGTTGTAAAAAAAAAGTCTGGTTATTACCACACAAATACCTGCTTGTTAACAAGGTCAAATAGGTCTCTTTTAGAATGATCTAGAAGTATTACCCTGCGAATCATTACCTGAAGAAACTCAAAAAATACATTAACATTGATTGTACTTTTTGTGTTGAGCATCCAGTAACAGTTTTGCATTTATTTTGTCATTGTCTACATGTAAAAACATAATGGAAAGATATTCATCGTTTTATAATTATTCATATTCTTGATGACTTTCGTTTTTTTTATGGGAGAATGTGCTGCTCGGTTTCCTTAACCTTAATAAGGATAAAGAAAAACAATTTTACCTCGTAAATCTAATTGTGCTAATGGCAAAATGTAATATTCATAAATGTAAATTCACTAATAAAAAACCACTCTTCCGTGTTTTCTAGAAGGAAGTGGAGCAGTACATTAAGAACACAATGTTCTGGGACACTGCAAAGTCCATGGAGAATAAGAGCACCTCCTCCCAGCTGCCCACTGCACTGAAGATAGGAAACACTGTCTCCACTGATAAATCCACCATAATTGAGAATTTCAATAAGCATTTTTCTATGGCTAGCCATGCTTTCCACCTGGCTACCCCTACCCTGGTCAACTGCCCTGCACCCCCCACAACAACTCGCCCAGCCTCCCCCATTTCTCCTTCACCCAAATCCACATCAAATCAAATCAAATCAAATTGTATTTGTCACATACACATGGTTAGCAGATGTTAATGCGAGTGTTGCGAAATGCTTGTGCTTCTAGTTCCGACAATGAAGTAATAACCAACAAGTAATCTAACTAACAATTCCAAAACTACTGTCTTATACACAGTGTAAGGGGATAAAGAATATGTACATGAGGATATATGAATGAGTGATGGTACAGAGCGGCATAGGCAAGATACAGTAGATGGTATCGAGTACAGTATATACATATGAGATGAGTATGTAAACAAAGTGGCATAGTTAAAGTGGCTAGTGATACATGTATTACATAAGGATGCAGTCGATGATATAGAGTACAGTATATACGTATGCATATGAGATGAATAATGTAGGGTAAGTAACATTATATAAGGTAGCATTGTTTAAAGTGGCTAGTGATATATTTACATCATTTCCCATCAATTCCCATTATTAAAGTGGCTGGAGTTGAGTCAGTGTCAATGTGTTGCCAGCAGCCACTCAATGTTAGTGGTGGCTGTTTAACAGTCTGATGGCCTTGAGATAGAAGCTGTTTTTCAGTCTCTCGGTCCCAGCTTTGATGCACCTGTACTGACCTCGCCTTCTGGATGATAGATGATGTTCTGAAAAAGCTGCAAAATCTGGATCCCTACAAATCAGCCGGGCTAGACAATCTGGACCCTCTCTTTCTAAAATGATCTGCCGAAATTGTTGCAACCCCTATTACTAGCCTGTTCAACCTCTCTTTCGTATCGTCTGAGATTCCCAAAGATTGGAAAGCTGCCGCGATCATCCCCCTCTTCAAAGGGGGAGACCCTCTAGACCCAAACTGCTACAGACCTAATTCTATCCTACCCTGCCGTTGTAAGGTCTTCGAAAGCCAAGTTAACAAACAGGTCATTTGTTGTACCCCCTAGCATATGTTATCATTGTCTGTTTGTATACTTCTTGTATGTATACGGGTTTATCTGCAATACATTTATATATATACAGTATACATTTGAGAAAAAACAAGCTTGTGTGAGGTAGTAACACAAACTGGCCACATCAGGGACATTAGCGCAATATACAATCATTTAAATATGGATAAATAATTCAACATGTCATTTTAACATGATAGTATATGTTTCCCACTCAAACTATTGAAACAACGACATCTATGTCTCACTCATTTAAACCATTAAAGAGTTTAAACATGCTCACACGACGCAACCAGGCGCTCTAGACACAAGCCTCCATAGTCATAGTGTCTGTGCATTAGGCTGAATGTTTGCCGTCCCTACGTATTGCGCACGCCCCAGACTACTTTGTGTCAAAGTTTAACAAAGACTCTCGCCTCCTCACCAGTGTCATGATCAAAGATATTATCATGAGCCTCACGTACAATATATTGTTTTGGTCATTGTGCTGCCACAGAATGAATTGTGAGCAAGGCCTCAAAAAAGCTTTATATAACAGAGCTGCGAGAAAACTTCTATATATTTTTGAAATACTGTTGCGATTGTTTGTGAGAATGCGAACAGGTGTGGTTCCGTGGAGGAAAGATTATATTGGGGAAAGGTTCCCATGGGGGTTGCCATGGAAGCCAAGAAGGGGAGTGAGGTGTGTGTGTGTGTGTGTGTGTGTGTGTGTGTGTGTGTGTGTGTGTGTGTGTGTGTGTGTGTGTGTGTGTGTGTGTGTGTGTGTGTGTGTGTGTGTGTGTGTGTGTGTGTGTGTGTGTGTGTGTGTGTGTGTGTGTGTGTGTGTGTGTGTTCAAACACTCATGCATGTGGGTTTCTGGGAGAGGAAGTGTGTCCATCTGATTGAATGGACATGTGCCTGAACTCAGTTTTATACACTAATTATAGTCTCACCCATTAATTTCTAATGAACGGTCATTTTTGACCGGGAACACCGCAGGTTAAATAAAACAACCCAAAACCTAATGAAAATCATCGAAATGTATTTTATGTGTTCAGATGCCCTGTGTGGACAAAGTCATGAAACCTTATGACAATCAGAATAAATGAACTACATTTATCCGGAAGAAAACTTCGGACAAATCGGTCCAATTCGACCGGAACACAGCAGGAGGGTTACAATTATACACCAAAGTTATACCAAATTGAAGGTGGAACGATTGAAGGGACTGAAAAAATAAGAACAACCTAACATTACGATACAGAAGGGAGGGGAAATGTAGCTATAACATTTGAATCTACACCCCGGGGAGTGATGCAGGCTGTGGAGATTTCCGGTGTACATTACTAGTGGATGGCGTTCCGCTCTCATCTCGCCACCGTCCTCCGCCAGCCGAAATATTTATCGGAAGGTCGACTCCTGTCCTGGTACCAGAGGAAGATGACTGAGAGCCATACCGAAATGTAAGCTGTCAACCGTGTTGACTTATATATATATATAAATGATGTTGTATTTCTGATTGCATGAAGATGTATGACGCCGCTTTGGGTTGGATAAAAGGTGGAGTGTAATAGCTCCGGTAGGGCGGCCTAGGTCGGCGGCTGGCACAATCCGAGACCATCGATGGGGCCTCGACGTTTCCATTTTTATTTCCCCCCTTCTGAAATAGCTCAATTAGCTCGGTAGCTATAGCCATCTGGTTAGTCCTTTTCGCAGACAAGACAGTAACTTTAGGCGAACACCAGCTGCGTGTTTTTGCCGGCGACGTTATAGACATATTACTAACTAGGTAATACAAATGATACATTCATATTTAGAGATTAGTCATCTTTTGTTTGCAAACCGACTAGCCATTGCTAACCCACGTAACTTGCTTAGCTAACCGAGGTTAGCCACCTAATGCTATGTAATCTAATAAATAACTATTATTATCGAGCTAGTTAACGTTAGTTTATTATAATCATACACCCCGGGTTATAATTTCGGCATCGTTTTTAATAGGTCACTTGTATATAGCCGCATGATGTACTGTAGGTTTAAATGGGAGAACATGTAGTTGTAGTTCAGTGTCATTTTAGTGCCTGGACCTCGTCTCAGCCTCTCTAGTTAGCGAAGCACATAACTGTTGTAGTGATGTTGTTACTAGTTGAAGAAGGATGCTGTCGTTCATATATAAAGACGACTCAAAACAAAACAACAAACACACAATCTGCTGCAATCTCCTCTCATCTCGCCTTTATGTAGCACCAAATCGTTTGATTTAACTCTACAAATATAGATATGTTTTACCATTATACTGGTAGTTACAAATGTGGCTATACAAAACAAGTCAGATCTATCAACTAACCTGGCGATACTATCAAATGAAATTGTATTTGTCAGATGCGCCGAATACAACAGGTGTAAGATCTTACCGTGAAATGCTTACTTTACAAGCCCTTAAATCAACAATGCTGTTCAATAAATAGAATTAAGAAAATATTTACTAAATAAACGAAAGTAAAAAATAAAATAAAAAGTAACACTATAAGATTAGGTTTCAATAACGTGGCTATCTATATGCAGGGGGTACTGGTACCGAATCAATGTGGTACCGAGTCAATGTGCGGGGGCTGCTACTCGCTGTTTATTATCTATGCATAGTCACTTTACCCCTACCTACCTACATGTACAAATGATGGTTACAGGTTAGTCGAGGTCATTTGTACATGTAGGTAGGTAGGGGTAAAGTGACTATGCATAGATAATAAACAGCGAGTAGCAGCAGTATTACAACAATGTAAATAAACTATGTAAATAGTCCGGGGGACCGTTTGATGAATTGTTCAGCAGTCTTATGGCTCGGGGGTGAGAAGCGGCTAAGGAGCCTTTTGGAGCTGGTCTTAGCGCTGCGGTACCGCTTTCCGTGCGGCAGCAGAGAGAACGGTCTATGACTTGGGTGACTGTCGTCGTCGATTCGTGGAAACGGGAAGGACCATGTCCGTTTGAATCTAGAAAATGCTCCATTGTTAAAATATTATTTTTTTTGGCTCCATGAATTCATCCAACAATGACGGAGAATTATCTCAATTTAAACAGCTGGACACAAACATTTTACTATTAATCGAGGACGAAGATCGTATCGCCAATACCAGTTCAGTTAAAATCTCTGGTGACGTTTTGTATAGACACCTGTAATACCCGTGTAATGAAACCATTCTTTGGGTGTTGAATCACATGATCTGGTTTTAAAATCTGTAGCTAAACATTTAAGCTGTAGTCTATGTCCATCTGGAAATGTATACAATCCTAAAAAATAAAATCCAGTCGTTTTGAGACTATTAATACCATAGATTTGGTAATATCATTGCATTGCAGTTAAAAACAATGCACATGGGCTCCCGAGTGGCACGGCGGTCTGAGGCACTGCATCTCAGCGCTAGAGGTGTCACTACTGACACCCTGGTTCGATTCCAGGCTGTATCACAGTGGTCTAAGGCACTGCATCTCAGCGCTAGAGGCGTCACTACAGACACCCTGGTTCGATTCCAGGCTGTATCACAGCGGTCTAAGGCACTGCATCTGAGCGCTAGAGGCGTCACTACAGACACCCTGGTTCGATTCCAGGCTCTATCACAACCAGCCGTGATTGAGAGTCCCATAGGGCGGCGACCAATTGGCCCAGCGTCGTACGGGATTGGCCGGTGTAGGACGTCATTGTAAAATAAGGATTTGTTCTTAAACTGACTTTCCGTAGTTAAATAAAATGTTAAATAAATTAAAAAACATACATGGATCCATTGCATAAAATGTGTATCGGCTCCATTTACATCATGTTCATATACCCCCTCTGTCTTTCCCTCTGTAGGGTTTCTGCCCTTTTACTAGTGGACGACCAGAGGTGTATCACCTATTGATAAGAGCCGGTAGAAAACACACCTGTTGAACCTCACCAGCCCGACCAAAACCTGCCCCCATAGCCGGGCCTTATTGGATCCTCCTGGGCCTCCCCTTCACACAGTCCAAACTGAATCAATACGTGCGAAGCAGCAGGATGACTGAGGCGTGGCAGCAGCACGCAGTGGCCCCTCCACCCACCGTGGTGCACAACCTCCCCCCGGGCTCCGACAGCGCCCTGGGCTGTGCCGTGTACGGGATCGTCCTCCAGCCGGATGTGGCATCCCTCCAGCAGCAGGCCCAGCACGGCCAGCAGCATGCCGTACCCGCCCAGCAGCCTTCCCTACAGGTAGGAGGCGAGGGAGGGCACAAGTGCGGAGCATGCGGCCACGACATATCCCACCTAGCTAATCCACATGAGCACCAGTGTATGGGCACCGGGGATCGGTCGTTCCAGTGTACCCAATGTATGAAGATCTTCTGCCAGGCCACTGATCTGTTGGAGCATCAGTGTGTACAGGTGGAGCAGAAGCCGTTTGTGTGCGGTGTGTGTAAGATGGGTTTCTCTTTGCTCACCTCGCTGGCACAGCACCACAACGCCCACAACAACGGCAACAACCCCATGAAGTGTTCCATCTGTGAGAAGACCTACCGCCCAGGTTCTGGCAACAACACCCCCACCTCCTCCGCCGCCAACCCGTCCACCGGCGAGGCCTCCAGTGGCGGGGCGGCGTGCGGAGCGTCAGCCGCTACGGCGTTTGAGGCTTCGGGACCGGACAGGCCCTACAAGTGCTCGGTGTGCCACAAGGGCTTTCGGCATCTGTCTGAGCTGTCACGACACGAGCGGGTGCACACGGGAGAAAAGCCTTACAAGTGTGACACCTGTGACAAGAGCTTCAGCCAGTCCTCTCACCTGGCCCACCACCAGCGCACCCACAGCTCAGAGCGGCCCTACAAGTGTGCCGTGTGTGAAAAGTGCTTCAAGCACCGCTCACACCTGGTGCGCCACATGTACGCCCACTCCGGCGAGCACCTGTTCAAGTGCAATCTGTGCGAGATGCACTTCAAGGAGTCGTCGGAGCTGCTGCACCACCAGTGCCAGCCCACAGTGACGTTGGACAGGCCGTTCCGCTGCGGCTCGTGCGGGAAGGGCTTCAAGCGGCCTTCAGATCTGCGGCAGCACGAACGCACGCACTCCGAGGAACGCCCGTTCCAGTGCGAGGAGTGCCAGATGAGCTTCAAGCAGCAGTACGCCCTCGTTCGTCACCGCCGCACTCACAAGAACCCGGCCGACCGGCCTTTTAAGTGTAACCTATGCGACAAGGGTTTCCTGCAGCCCTCCCACCTGCTGTACCACCAGCACGTCCATGGCATGGAGAGCCTGTTCAAGTGTGCTTCCTGCCAGAAAGGCTTCAGCCAATCCGGTGAACTGCTCCGGCACAAATGCACCGGCTCAGGGTCGGCGTCTGGCTCCGTGACCGCGGCCACGCCGGCGGTGGAGAAGCCCTACAAGTGCGACGTGTGTGGCAAAGGCTACAAGAAGAAGTCGACGCTCCAGCGCCACCAGAACTCCAGCTGTCAGGAGAAGCCGCTGAAGTGCTCCCTGTGCAACCGGCGCTTCCTGTCGCCGTCTGAGTTCGTGACGCACCGCTGCGACCCGTCACGGGAGAAGCCCCTGAAGTGCCCCGACTGCGAGAAGCGCTTCAAGTATTCCTCGGAGCTGCAACGGCACCGTCGCGTCCACACCGGAGAGAAGCCTTACAAGTGCTCCAGCTGCGACAAGAGCTTCAAACAGAGGGAGCACCTGGTGAAGCACCAGGCGGTGCACTCGCGGGAAGCCCAGTTTAAGTGCGTGTGGTGCGGGGAGCGTTTTGTGAACCTGGGAGCCCTCCAGGAGCACACGGTCCAGCACACTGCGGAAGGAGGCGGTTATCCCACAGCCCCGTGTATACAGTGAGCAGGTCTGCTGCTGTTGAGCGCCTGTACAGTGGGAACACACGCGGTGACATGGAACGTTGCCCGCCAGGCACGCAGCAACACTCTTTCTGACACCTTATTTGTATATAACCACACATTCATTATTTACATTTAGTTACACACACACCCCCCTCCCCCACTCCTTTTGCATAAACATAATAATGGTATATACATAAACAATGGTAAAACTCTGCTTAATCCTAATCATGAAGTTATTATGGACACCTTCTTCCTCACACCAAGGTAATCGTGCCCATGTTCTGCCCTTCATTAGTGACTTCCAACTACCCATGATCCCAGATCAACTGAAAACAGTACATCAACTACCCATGATCCCAGATCAACTGAAAACAGTACATCAACTACCCATGGTCCCAGATCAACTGAAAACAGTACATCAACTACCCATGATCCCAGATCAACTACCCATGATCCCAGATCAACTGAAAACAGTACATTAACTAGCCATGACCCAGTTCAACTACCCATGACCCAGATTAACTGAAAACAGTACATCAACTACCCATGATCCCAGATCAACTGAAAACAGTACATCAACTACCCATGATCCCAGATCAACTGAAAACAGTACATCAACTACCCATGACCCAGATCAACTGAAAACAGTACATCAACTACCCATGATCCCAGATCAACTGAAAACAGTACATCAACTACCCATGACCCAGATCAACTACCCATGATCCCAGATCAACTGAAAACAGTACATCAACTACCCATGATCCCAGATCAACTGAAAACAGTACATCAACTACCCATGACCCAGATCAACTACCCATGACCCAGATCAACTGTGGTCACCTTGTTGGATGCAGGAAAAATGCAACTTGAAAAGGAATCTTTCAATCTGAAAACGGCATTTTGAAATGTATTCATGTGTTGTAACATCAAATACTTAGGAGTTGCTTTTTAAAACATTTATGGAAATGAACTGTTTAAGGAAATTGGGGGGGGTGTCTTATTCTCTGACTCCTTTATGGTCATATAATTTCTTTGCTGTGGTTTGGGTTCAAGTTTTGGCCACACTACGTGTTGAACTCCCCCTTAACCCTCTGGTTGGCTGTTAGTAATGCCCAATAAACCCCACCCCTCATAGACTTAAATATACGTTTCTGCATGAGTATATTTAAGCAATATGGCCCGAGGGGTTGTGATATATGGCCAATATACCACGGCTAAGGGCTGTTCTTGTGCACGATGCAATGCAGAGCCCTTAGCTGTGGTATATTGGCCATATACCACAACCCCCTTGAGGTGCCTTTATAAAATGGTTATCAATGTAATTAGAGCAGTTAAAATACATGTTTTGTTAGACCCGTAGTATACCACGGCTGTCAGCCAATCAGCATTCAGGGCTCGAACCACCCAATTTATAATTGTGAAATATGTTTATATTTAGCATCACTGTTGTACTGTAGTAGCTTAGGTTTGCTTAAAAAAAATAAGAAAAAAAATGTGACAAGTTATATCTTGTGTCCTCTTTGGAAATCTGTGGTAGATAAACTGTCTCATCTCTGTACTATAATGAATAGCAACTACTGTAGTATGTGTCAATGGGAATATTTCCCCGCATTCTGGATTACTTTGGCTCCCTATGTCATAGAAATAAACACATACCATATCTCTCCGTCAACGTGGGGCTCCCGAGTGGAACTGCATCTCAGTGCTAGGAGGTGTCCCTACAGACCCTGGTCCGATTCCAGGCTGTATCACAACCGGCCGTGATTGAGAGTCCCTTAGGGGGTGGTGCACAATTGATCCAGTGTCGTCCGCGTTTGGCCCGGGGGGTCCGCGTTTGGCCCGGGGGGTCCGCGTTTGGCCCGGGGGGTCCGCGTTTGGCCCGTGGGGTCTGCGTTTGGCCCGTGGGGTCTGCGTTTGGCCCGCGGGGTCCGCGATTGGCCCGGGGGGTTAGGCCCGTCATTGTAAATAAGAATTTGTTCTTAACTGACTTGCCCAGTTACATCAAATAAAATGTGCACAGGGAATGGGCCGACGATGCTCACAACCTCTGAATCCTATACGTACTGTTTGTACATACATATTACACGTTAACATATTAACAAACTTAGTGGTAGAAGTTGTCAAAATGTGTTGAAGAAATGCTTCTGCTACCTGCTTTTCTACCCAGTTGAGTTGAGATTGTTTTGTGTTTTTGTATTTAAGCAAAAAGGGGTGTGGAGGACATCCTCCGGTCCAGTGGCATTGTCCTCCGACAGGTGCGATCACTCCTACGCTACGCTACGCTCGTCCCTCAACCCACAGAGCAGACAGTTGGTCGTAAGACAACGGCCCACTGGTTTTTGTTTAAACCAGTAATGTCTACATCTGGATTTCAACCTAGCAGTTATCGTGTGATTTAAAAATAATAATAATAATAATAAATAAAAAAAACACCAATCTCTTTATCATGATTTTCAGTTGGACATGTTGGCCTTGATTTGTTCCTAGGAGGTCTTCATGTAAACCCTGCCAAGTTAGGGTCCCAATTGCACAAATTGTTCCCTCAGTTGCCCCTGAAATAGCTGTGAGAGGATTTTTATGTCAGTATGTCTATATGTTGAGGTGGAGAAGAAGGAAATATGCGATTATGTATGCAAGTTTATACATATGTTGTTGTTTTTTTTATATTGTTTTATGATAGTGTATTTGGAAGGAGAGAAAAAAAGAAACCGTATGCTCACAATGTGTATTTGGAATGAGGATATGAAACTGAAAGGTTAGCAGTGAGAATGTCATGTGGTGGATTCGTCCTTAATGACACCCTATTCCCTATGTAGTATACCAGGGTCTCTGGTCAAAAGTAGTGCAAGCTATAGGGAGTAGGGTGCAACTTGGAAAGAAGTTTTATGTTTGACCTGGGTAGGATGATGAGGTAGTCAAGCACTTGTGTCTGCAGCTAGGCTATGAGTGTGTTTGACCCTTGTGTCTGCAGCTAGGCTATGAGCGTGTTTGACCTGGGTAGGATGATGAGGTAGTCAAGCACTTGTGTCTGCAGCTAGGCTATGAGCGTGTTTGACCCTTGTGTCTGCAGCTAGGCTATGAGTGTGTTTAACCCTTGTGTCTGCAGCTAGGCTATGAGCGTGTTTGACCTGGGTAGGATGATGAGGTAGTCAAGCACTTGTGTCTGCAGCTAGGCTATGAGCGTGTTTGACCCTTGTGTCTGCAGCTAGGCTATGAGCGTGTTTAACCCTTGTGTCTGCAGCTAGGCTATGAGCGTGTTTGACCCTTGTGTCTGCAGCTAGGCTATGAGCGTGTTTAACCCTTGTGTCTGCAGCTAGGCTATGAGCGTGTTTAACCCTTGTGTCTGCAGCTAGGCTGATTGAGCGTGTTTAACCCTTGTGTCTGCAGCTAGGCTATGAGCGTGTTTAACCCTTGTGTCTGCAGCTAGGTGATTGAGCGTGTTTAACCCTTGTGTCTGCAGCTAGGCTATGAGCGTGTTTAACCCTTGTGTCTGCAGCTAGGCTATTGAGCGTGTTTGACCCTTGTGTCTGCAGCTAGGTGATTGAGCGTGTTTAACCCTTGTGTCTGCAGCTAGGCTATGAGCGTGTTTAACCCTTGTGTCTGCAGCTAGGCTGATTGAGCGTGTTTAACCCTTGTGTCTGCAGCTAGGCTGTTTAACCCTTGTGTCTGCAGCTAGGCTATGAGCGTGTTTAACCCTTGTGTCTGCAGCTAGGCTATGAGCGTGTTTAACCCTTGTGTCTGCAGCTAGGCTATGAGCGTGTTTAACCCTTGTGTCTGCAGCTAGGCTATGAGCGTGTTTAACCCTTGTGTCTGCAGCTAGGCTATGAGCGTGTTTAACCCTTGTGTCTGCAGCTGCAGCTAGGCTGCAGCTAGGCTATGAGTGTTTAACCCTTGTGTCTGCAGCTAGGCTATGAGCGTGTTTGACCCTTGTGTCTGCAGCTAGGCTATGAGCGTGTTTAACCCTTGTGTCTGCAGCTAGGCTATTGAGCGTGTTTAACCCTTGTGTCTGCAGCTAGGTGATTGAGCGTGTTTAACCCTTGTGTCTGCAGCTAGGCTATGAGCGTGTTTAACCCTTGTGTCTGCAGCTAGGCTATGAGCGTGTTTAACCCTTGTGTCTGCAGCTAGGCTATGAGCGTTTAACCCTTCTGCACCCTTGTGTCTGCAGCTAGGTGATTGAGCGTGTTTAACCCTTGTGTCTGCAGCTAGGCTATGAGCGTGTTTAACCCTTGTGTCTGCAGCTAGGCTATGAGAGTGTTTGACCCTTGTGTCTGCAGCTAGGCTATGAGCGTGTTTAACCCTTGTGTCTGCAGCTAGGCTATGAGCGTGTTTAACCCTTGTGTCTGCAGCTAGGCTATGAGTGTGTTTAACCCTTGTGTCTGCAGCTAGGCTATGAGCGTGTTTGACATCACAGCCAAAACATTTTTTAAAGGCGTGAACGACTAATCTACAAATCACCTTGAATCATAAGTAACTACTCAAATGTTAGTTGCAGATCGGTCAGTCGGTCACAATTTCCCCATGATGCATCACGGTTTTGATGCTCTCGACAGGCCTTCTGCATGCCAACGCTGGTCAAATATGTCCCAGTCTGTGTCTGCCTCTGCTGCCATCAATTTCTGTCAACTGGGAGATATAGACGATGACATCATTCTGTGGCTTAGTCTGTGTAGGCTACATTCAATCTTGAAAGATATGTACAGTATATCATGTTCATATACACACTGCACTAACAAAATAAACGAATCTTACAATATTATTGTTTTACAGTATTTGTGTTCGCTTAAATACACTGGACAGTAACTTACCACACATTCGAGAGGGGGCAAAGTACTACTAGTTCTTGACAGAAAAGGAAGTTCTTGACAGAAAACAGGAAACGGTCTCATACACAAACACAATACTTCAATGCACATGGAAATGTTGTCCACGAAGTGCACATTTTTTAATTATCAGGTACGGAGGTGGAATTACAACACACCACACCTGAAAGAAAACTGCATGTGAATATTGAGAGTGATCATGTGACTATTTTGGTACGTATTTCAGACTTTCACTAGATATTTGCCACTTGGTCTAAATACATTTACTTAGTCAAATAAGATATAGTTTATGTTTCAATAAAACAACTACTAGGTAAAAAATGTGTGGTATATCTTTAAACGAAACCCGCTACAAATGGAACCCCTGCTGGTTAGAATGCGGCCGGTAACAAGACAGAGTAGTGATCTTTGGGCCGCTACATCATTTTTTTTTTTTTTATAGAGCGGAAGTAATACTTTTTAAAATATTTTTATTTTATTTTGTAATTTTTTTTAAATTAACAAATCAATACATAAAGAACACAAGCATACATAGATTACAAACAATGGACAATCGAGCTAGGGGGTACAATATCACATTACAAGGCCGCTACATCAACGACTCCAATAGTGGCTTCAATGTTGCGTTTTGTGGAGGGGAGGTCACTGGCAACTACTTCCGGGTGAGGTTTTTTTTTTTGGTTGCAACGGAGTCCACAGCAGCAGCAGCAGTTACGACTTGAACGACGGAGTCTTCTTAGGAATTAATATTTAAGCTAAACCCATTAGCCAGACTCAAAAACAAATTCAAGCGGTTTCAAGTGTCATATTCTCAGGCATTTTTTTTCTCTAACTTTGCGCCCTGGACAGGGTGCCACCGCAAGCCCAAATACATGTCGCTGGACTTCCTACCCGAGTGCGCTGCTAGCTAGCTAACAGTAGCAGGCTAGCTAACGACAATCATTTCTACAGTAACGTACATGTAGCGAGACGGGATTTCACGTCTTTTCTAAACCAACTGACCGTTGTTAAGTAGCTTATTTATCGCCACTCAAGCTTGCTGTTTTGATATTGTACTTAAATGTTGGCTTATCGTATTCGTTTACGTTAGTATTGTGATGAACACTGGGGCCCAACTTAGCTGGTTAGCATCTAGGCTAACTAGCTAACTTATCTTGCTTATACCAGAGGGGTCTGTCAAATTCAATTAGCTTGCCCAGTTCTCGGCCTCGTGAATTGCTTTTTAAACCATTTCTCGATTTTGAGTTACTAGCTAGCTGTCCGATATTGAATCCTTATTGCCAATTGTGTTAGTCTACCTCGTCCTCTTTCCCCTTTCTCCTGTCGCCTCCCTGAAACTGGCGGTCCACCATAGCATCTTGCCAAACAGGCTGTTCAGGTGCATCAGGCACTCGCTCGTCGTAGCTTTGACAATCCGCACAGCAAGTACTGCCGACTGCGGTCAGCAACTACGGACGAAAGTAGCCCAAACCAATGTTAGGCCATCTTACACGGAGTTAACTAAATCTAGGGTCCCCGAAAGTCGGTGCCCTGCCTTCCAATTTCGCGCCAAGAAGAGTAGTATTGTTGTGGAAGGTGAGCCCCATCAGCACCGGGCGTCCAAGCTCGCGATGCCCCCTCCTACGGTCAGCAGTAAAGCTCGGGTCTACACCGATGTCAACACGCAGAAGACCAGGGACTACTGGGACTACGATGCACACGTGCCAAGCTGGAGGTAAAAGAAGGATGTAGCTATTCTACTAACTGTTAGTTACTAGGGTTCTCTAATTCTGGAGAGTTGGGTGTGCACGCTTTCATTCCAAGCCTACAGGGTTTGATCAAACGTCTGTTTATCACTCAGTTGCTCTTCAGGACAGGAGTTAGGAGAACCCTGTTGTAAATGTGTATTAATCCCTTCCAGATAATCTGGATAATAACCCTACTGAATGCATGTACTCCTACCAGTTCCCCCGCTGGTCTCTTCTCTTCTCAGGATTGTCTTGTTCTCTCTCCAGTAATCAGGACAACCTGGTCTCTTCTCAGGATTCTCTTGTTCTTCTCTCTCCAGTAATCAGGACAACCTGGTCTCTTCTCAGGATTGTCTTGTTCTTCTCTCTCCAGTAATCAGGACAACCTGGTCTCTTCTCAGGATTCTCTTGTTCTTCTCTCTCCAGTAATCAGGACAACTACCAGTTGGTGCGTAAGCTGGGCCGGGGTAAATACAGCGAGGTGTTTGAGGCTGTCAACGTCAGTAACAATGAGAAAGTGGTGGTTAAAATCCTCAAGGTGAGCTGCTGTCATTTTTTAAAATGTGTTTTGAATGGTTTTTTTTTCCCGTAGGTGTAGACAATGGAGTTAATAGGGCCCTCAAACTAGACATGTGCCCCCCTGACTTAAAACAGTTGGCCTTCTATTGAACGGTGCCGTATTCGTTAGTGCACACACCCAATTTTTATTTTATTTTTTATTTATTTAACTAGGCAAGTCAGTTAAGAACAAATTCTTATTTTCAATGGCGGCCTAGGAACAGTGGGTTAACTTCCTGTTCAGGGGCAGAACGACAGATTTGTACCTTGTCAGCTTGGGGATTTGAACTTGCAACCTTCCGGTCACTAGTCCAACGCTCTAACCACTAGACTACCCTGCCGCCCCTCCGCTCTAACCACTAGGCTACCCTGCTGCCCCTCCGCTCTAACCACTAGGCTACCCTGCCGCACCTCCGCTCTCTCCACTAGGCTACCCTGCCGCACCTCCGCTCTCTCCACTAGGCAACCCTGCCGCCCCTCAGCTCTAACCACTAGGCTACCATGCCGCCCTTCCGCTCTAACCACTAGGCTACCCTGCCGCCCCTCCGCTCTAACCACTAGGCTACCCTGCCGCCCCTCCGCTCTAACCACTAGGCTACCCTACCGCCCCTCCGCTCTAACCACTAGGCTACCCTGCCGCCCCTCCGCTCTAACCACTAGGCTACCCTGCCGCACCTCCGCTCTAACCACAAAGGCAACCCTTCCGCCCCTCAGCTCTAACCACTAGGCTACCCTGCCGCCCCTCCGCTCTAACCACTAGGCTACCCTGCCGCCCCTCCGCTCTAACCACTAGGCTACCCTGCCGCCCCTCCGCTCTAACCACTAGGCTACCCTGCCGCACCTCCGCTCTAACCACTAGGCTACCCTGCCGCCCCTCCGCTCTAACCACTAGGCTACCCTGCCGCCCCAATGGACTGTGTAGAGTTAAGTTTCGGTCCAATTGTGTCCGTTTGGTTCTGGAGAATATGACCCTGCCTGTTTGAGGCTTTGAGGGTCTTTTTGTTGTTGTTGTGTTAAGTCTGGGAAATGATTGATCTCTTGTTTCAGCCTGTCAAGAAGAAGAAGATCAAGCGAGAGATTAAGATCCTGGAGAACTTGCGTGGTGGAACCAACATCATCCGCCTAGTGGACACAGTGAAAGATCCTGTGGTATGTCTCTCTCTCTCTCTCTCGTAGAAATATCATCTCTAGAAGTGGCTTAGGGCCTCAAACAATCATAAATTGACTGGTAAACTGGCAATGGCTGCCAGTCATCCCATAATGACATCAATGAATTGGCCTGTTCTATAGATTATATTTCTGTGGTCTCTCTGGTCAGCCCCAGTACTCCCTTCTATAGATTATATTTATGTTGTCTCTCTGGTCAGCCCCAGTACTCCCTTCTATAGATAATATTTCTGTGGTCTCTCTGGTCAGCCCCAGTACTCCCTTCTATAGATAATATTTCTGTGGTCTCTCTGGTCAGCCCCAGTACTCCCTTCTATAGATAATATTTCTGTGGTCTCTCTGGTCAGCCCCAGTACTCCCTTCTATAGATAATATTTCTGTGGTCTCTCTGGTCAGCCCCAGTACTCCCTTCTATAGATAATATTTCTGTGGTCTCTCTGGTCAGCCCCAGTACTCCCTTCTATAGATAATATTTCTGTGGTCTCTCTGGTCAGCCCTAGTACTCCCTTGTATAGATAATATTTCTGTGGTCTCTCTGGTCAGCCCCAGTACTCTATTCTATAGATTATATTTCTGTGGTCTCTCTGGTCAGCCCCAGTACTCCATTCTATGGATTATATTTCTGTGGTCTCTCTGGTCAGCCCCAGTACTCCATTCTATGGATTATATTTCTGTGGTCTCTCTGGTCAGCCCCAGTACTCCATTCTATGGATTATATTTCTGTGGTCTCTCTGGTCAGCCCCAGTACTCCATTCTATGGATTATATTTCTGTGGTCTCTCTGGTCAGCCCCAGTACTCCATTCTATGGATTATATTTCTGTGGTCTCTCTGGTCAGCCCCAGTACTCCATTCTATAGATAATATTTCTGTGGTCTCTCTGGTCAGCCCCAGTACTCCCTTCTATAGATAATATTTCTGTGGTCTCTCTGGTCAGCCCCAGTACTCCCTTCTATAGATAATATTTCTGTGGTCTCTCTGGTCAGCCCCAGTACTCCCTTCTATAGATAATATTTCTGTGGTCTCTCTGGTCAGCCCCAGCTCCATTGGGTGCATGTTTATTTGTATTTAGGGGTGTGACCTCCCCTCCACGAAAAGGGAATTAATGAGCCCACACCGTCACAGTGAGGTTCTGACTAACAGATTTACTTTTCAGTTATTTAGCAGACTCTTATCCAGAGCCTCTCACAGTTAGTGCATTCATTTTAGCTAAGTAAGACAACCACCTATCACAGTCATAGTAAGTAAAACTTTTTCTCAAAGCCCGCTATCGGCAAAGTTAAACTTTAGAATGAGACCTCCCCCCCCTGATGAAGGCTATTTTGGAGATAATGTTGGTGATAAATCCCACAAGCGAGGAGAGAGATGAACGTGAGCCTGTTTTCACTGTAATGTCTCTCACCATCAGTTTAAGTGGTGTGCTGCTCTGCTTTTGTTTGCCATGTGTGCTGGTGATTGTGTCCTCAACAATAGAACTCTCTCTCTCACTGCCACGTTCTTTATTAATCGAGGATGAATTCTCCCGTCTTGTCTCTCTGCAGTCTAGAACGCCGGCACTTGTCTTTGAGTGCATCAATAACACAGATTTTAAGGTACTGCTGTTTGGTGAATATCATGCATTTGTGTGAAACTACTACACCACTGTTTTAAAGTTACTGATCTCTCTCTCTACGGTAATTGTCTGTTTGAAACGTTAAGACAGGAAAATATACTGATATCATCTAACAAATACTTTTTAAATCTGTAAATGTTTTGAAAGTACATTGCATTCCGAAAGGTTTCAGACCCCTGGACTTTTTCCACGTTCTGTTACAGCGTTATTCTAAAAATTGATTACATTTGAAGAAAAAAATACAATTTACACACAGTATCCCATAATGACAAAGCAAAAACAAATGTTTTGCATTTTTTTGCGAAACAAAACAAAATATCACATTTACATAAGTATTCAGACCATTTACTCAATACTTTGTTGAAGCACCTTTGGCAGCGATTACAGCCTGGAGTCTTGGGTTTGACGCTACAAGCTTGGCACACCTGTATTTGGGGAGTTTCTCCCATTCTTCTCTGCAGATCCTCTCCAGCTCTGTCAGGTGGGATGGGAAGCGTTGCTGCACAGCTATTTTCAGGTCTTAACAGAGACGTTCGATCAGGTTCAAGTCTTGGCTCTGGCTGGGCCACTCAAGGACATTGAGACTTGTCCCGAAGCCACTCCTGTGTTCTGTTGGCTGTGTGCTTTGGGTTGTTGGCCTGTTGGAATGTGAACCTTTCACCCCAGTCTGAGGTACCAGAGTGCTCTGGAGCAGGTTTTCATCAAGGATCTCTCTGTACTTTGCTCCGCTCATCTTTCCTCGATCCTGCCTAGTCTCCCAGTCCCTGCTGCTGAAAATCATCCCCAGAGCATGATGCTGCCACCACCATTCCTCACTGTAGGGATGGTGCCAGGTTTCCTCTATAGAGGTGACGCTTGGAATTCAGACCAATCAGTTACATTTTGGTTTCATCAGACCAGAGAAAATGATCAGTCTTTAGGCGCCTATTGGCAAACTCCAAGCAAGCTGTCATGTGCCTTTTACTGAGGAGTGGCTTCCGTCTGGCCACTCTACCGTAAAGGCCAGAGTGGTGGAGTGCTGCATAGATGGTTGTCCTTCTAGAAGGTTCTCCCATCTCCACAGAGGAACTCCAGAGCTCTGTCAGAGTGCCCATTGGGTTCTTGGTCACCTCCCTGACCAAGGCCCTTCTCCCTCGATTGCTCAGTTTGTCCGGGCGGCCAGCTCTAGGAAGGTTCTTGGTGGTTCCGAACTTTTTAATTTAAGAATTATGGAGGCCACTGTGTTCTTGGGGACCTTCAATGCTGCATACATTTTTTTTGGTACCCTTCCCCAGATCTGTGCCTCGACACCATCCTGTCTCGGACCTATACGGACATTTCCTTCAACCTCATGGCTTGGTTTTTGCTCTGACATGCACTGTCCACTGTCGGACATTTTTTATATAGCCATGTGTGTCCCTTTCCAAATCATGTCCGATCAATTGAATTCACCACAGGTGGGCTCCAATCAAGCTGTAGAAACATCTCAAGGATGATCAATGGAAACATGATGCACCTGAGCTCAATTTGGAGTCTGGTAGCAAAGGTTCTGAATACTTATGTAAAAAATAATTTCTTTTTTTCAATTTATTTTACATTTCCGAATTTAACAAAAACCAGTTTTTGGTTTGTCATTATGGGGTATTGTGTGTAGATTGAGGACATATTTTTATTTGATTTTTAAAATACATTTTTGAATAAGGCTGTAACAAAATGTGGAAAAATCAAGTGGTATGAATACTTTCCAAATGCACTGTAGTTAACCTTTTTGTTTTAATTTCATTCACAGGAACTTTACCAGAAGTTAACAGACTTTGATATTCGTTTCTATGTGTATGAGCTTCTCAAGGTAAGGGAAACTGGCAGGTCCCCTTGCTTGGCTCTGTTGTGTCCCACTTCTCAAATAATTTGGCTTCAATTTGTTGCCATTGACATGTTTTGGGGGGGTCAAGAGGGCCTGAGTCTTCAGATTAAGGCTGTGTTGTCCTCTGTGTTGTCTCCTACAGGCTCTGGACTACTGCCATAGCATGGGGATCATGCACAGGGACGTCAAACCACACAACGTCATGATCGACCACCAGACGAGAAAGGTCTGATCCCATCTTTATGTAAACCGGTTATTCTCATTGAGATACAATCTGCAGAGACCTGTGAGCAACATCACACACTCCCTCTGTCAGGGTTGGGGTTTCTACATTTCCTGATTTTTTTATGAGGATTTCTGGTTTCGCTGACATCATCCTCTATTCATACATGATGGAAGTTGGCCCCACCCCCAAAACAATATTCTCTTTTTGTCCTGGTTCTCTACAGGGTTAAAAAATATATATATATATCTTATATTTAACCTTTTATTTTTTTCAGGGAGTCATACTGAGACCAAGATTTATTTTACAGATGAGAAACATGACGTAAAAAAACAAACGCATTCATCAGTAATAATGTCCTCAATCAGCTTCTTGAATTGACCCAGACACCAACACATTCATCAGTAATAATGTCCTCAATCAGCTTCTTGAATTGACCCAGAGACACCAACACATTCATCAGTAATAATGTCCTCAATCAGCTTCTTGAATTGACCCAGAGACACCAACACATTCATCAGTAATAATGTCCTCCATCAGCTTCTTGAATTGACCCAGACACCAACACATTCATCAGTAATAATGTCCTCAATCAGCTTCTTGAATTAACCCAGACACCAACACATCACATTCATCAGTAATAATGTCCTCAATCAGCTTCTTGAATTGACCCAGAGACACCAACACAATCATCAGTAATAATGTCCTCCATCAGCTTCTTGAATTGACCCAGAGACACCAACACATCACATTCATCAGTAATAATGTCCTCAATCAGCTTCTTGAATTGACCCAGACACCAACACATCACATTCATCAGTAATAATGTCCTCAATCAGCTTCTTGACTTGACCCAGAGACACCAACACATCACATTCATCAGTAATAATGTCCTCAATCAGCTTCTTGAATTGACCCAGAGACACCAACACATTCATCAGTAATAATGTCCTCAATCAGCTTCTTGACTTGACCTAGAGACACCAACACATTCATCAGTAATAATGTCCTCAATCAGCTTCTTGAATTGACCCAGACACCAACACATTCATCAGTAATAATGTCCTCAATCAGCTTCTTGACTTGACCCAGAGACACCAACACATCACATTCATCAGTAATAATGTCCTCAATCAGCTTCTTGACTTGACCCAGAGACACCAACACATTCATCAGTAATAATGTCCTCAATCAGCTTCTTGAATTGACCCAGAGACACCAACACATTCATCAGTAATAATGTCCTCAATCAGCTTCTTGAATTGACCCAGAGACACATCACATTCATCAGTAATAATGTCCTCAATCAGCTTCTTGAATTGACCCAGAGACACCAACACATTCATCAGTAATAATGTCCTCAATCAGCTTCTTGAATTGACCCAGAGACACCAACACATTCATCAGTAATAATGTCCTCAATCAGCTTCTTGAATTGACCCAGAGACACCAACACATCACATTCATCAGTAATAATGTCCTCAATCAGCTTCTTGAATTGACCCAGAGACACCAACACATCACATTTTGAATATTGTTCCACATATACAGTGGAGGAAAAAACCCAGTAGCAGAGTGTGGCTACAGTCCAGTGAAAATGCTTTTTCCAGACTTGTCCACTCCTGTCTAGAGGTTAGTAATGATGTTAGGTACGGTGAGTTATTTTGTTGTAAAAGGGCTTTATGAATGAAAACACAGCGACGTGATCGTCCTAGGGGTAAAAGTGATATCAGAGACGGCCAGACCAACTTCACGGGAGAGAATAAGGTGATGAGCAGAAACTGTCGACCCGCAAAAAAATACATCAAATAACATTTTATGTTATGAATACAACAGGTGTAGACTTCACCGTGAAATGCTTCCTGACGAGCTCTTTCCCAGCAATGCAGAGGTAAAAAGTACATGAAAATAACAAGGCTGCATACAAGGAGTACCGGTTCCAATAGACTTATGTACGTTAGATATTTCTGATTCATTTTCAATACATTTTGCAAAAGTGTCATTTTTTCTCCCCTTTCACTTTGTTATTATTGGCTGTGATATGTAGAGGTGAGAACAAATCTTTGAATCCATTTAGAATTCATGCTGTAACACAACAAAATGTGGAATAAGTCAAGGGATATGAATACTTTCTGAAGGAAATGTACATGTGGGTAACTAGGGGTGGCTAGGGGTGGCTAGGTGTTAGCTAGGGGGTAACTAGGGGTGGCTAGGTGTTAACTAGGGGTAGCTAGGGGGTAACTAGGGGTGGCTAGGTGTTAACTAGGGGTAGCTAGGGGGGTAACTAGGGGTGGCTAGGTGTTAACTAGGGGGTAACTAGGGGTGGCTAGAGCTGGGGGTAGCTGGTGCTAACTAGGTGTTAGTAGGGGTAACTAGGGGATAGATATCTAGCAGGTGTAACTAGGGGTGTAAGCTAGGGGTAACTAGGGGGTAGGGGATAGCTAGGTGTAGCAGCTAGGGGGTAGCTAGGTGGTAGCTCTCTCGGGATAGATAATAGGGGTAGCTAGGTGTGGCTACAGTCCAGTAGTGTGCTAGGCTAGGTAACTAGGTGGTAAAAGGCAGGATAGATAATACAGTAGCAGAGTGTGGCTACAGTCCAGTGAGTGTGCATAGAGCTAGGTGGTAACTAGGGGGTAAAAGGCAGGATAGATAATACAGTAGCAGAGTGTGGCTACAGTCCAGTGAGTGTGCATAGAGCTAGGTGGTAACTAGGGGTAAAAGGCAGGATAGATAATACAGTAGCAGAGTGTGGCTACAGTCCAGTGAGTGTGCATAGAGCTAGGTGGTAACTAGGGGTAAAAGGCAGGATAGATAATACAGTAGCAGAGTGTGGCTACAGTCCAGTGAGTGTGCATAGAGCTAGGTGGTAACTAGGTGGTAAAAGGCACGATAGATAATACAGTAGCAGAGTGTGGCTACAGTCCAGTGAGTGTGCATAGAGCTAGGTGGTAACTAGGGGGTAACTAGGGGGTAAAAGGCAGGATAGATAATACAGTAGCAGAGTGTGGCTACAGTCCAGTGAGTGTGCATAGAGCATAACTAGGGGGTAAAAGGCAGGATAGGTGGTAACTAGGTGAGTGTGCATAGAGCTAGGTGGTAACTAGGGGTAAAAGGCAGGATAGATAATACAGTAGCAGAGTGTGGCTACAGTCCAGTGAGTGTGCATAGAGCTAGGTGGTAACTAGGGGTAAAAGGCAGGATAGATAATACAGTAGCAGAGTGTGGCTACAGTCCAGTGAGTGTGCATAGAGCTAGGTGGTAACCAGGATAGATAATACAGTAGCAGAGTGTGGCTACAGTCCAGTGAGTGTGCATAGAGCTAGGTGGTAACTAGGTGGTAAAAGGCAGGATAGATAATACAGTAGCAGAGTGTGGCTACAGTCCAGTGAGTGTGCATAGAGCTAGGTGGTAACTAGGGGGTAAAAGGCAGGATAGATAATACAGTAGCAGAGTGTGGCTACAGTCCAGTGAGTGTGCATAGAGCTAGGTGGTAACTAGGGGGTAAAAGGCAGGATAGATAATACAGTAGCAGAGTGTGGCTAGGGGTAAAAGGCAGTCCAGTGAGTTGCATAGAGCTAGGTGGTAACTAGGTGGTAACTAGGGGTAAAAGCATAGAGCTAGGTGGTAACTAGGTGGTAAAAGGCAGGATAGATAATACAGTAGCAGAGTGTGGCTACAGTCCAGTGAGTGTGCATAGAGCTAGGTGGTAACTAGGTGGTAAAAGGCAGGATAGATAATACAGTAGCAGAGTGTGGCTACAGTCCAGTGAGTGTGCATAGAGCTAGGTGGTAACTAGGGGGGTAAAAGGCAGGATAGATAATACAGTAGCAGAGTGTGGCTACAGTCCAGTGAGTGTGCATAGAGCTAGGTGGTAACTAGGTGGTAAAAGGCAGGATAGATAATACAGTAGCAGAGTGTGGCTACAGTCCAGTGAGTGTGCATAGAGCTAGGTGGTAACTAGGTGGTAAAAGGCAGGATAGATAATACAGTAGCAGAGTGTGGCTACAGTCCAGTGAGTGTGCATAGAGCTAGGTGGTAACTAGGTGGTAGCTAGGGGGTAAAAGGCAGGATAGATAATACAGTAGCAGAGTGTGGCTACAGTCCAGTGAGTGTGCATAGAGCTAGGTGGTAACTAGGGGGTAAAAGGCAGGATAGATAATACAGTAGCAGAGTGTGGCTACAGTCCAGTGAGTGTGCATAGAGCCAGTGGAAGAATGTAAGTGCAAACAAGGGAGTCGATGCAAATAGTCTGGTTAGCTGTTTGATTAACTGTTGAGCACAGGGTTTCCGTTAGCCGGCGTTTGGCCAATTTACATTTCTGATGTTGTTGAAAAACGGATATAAATTGTCACCGGCCAATTGTCCGGTAGAAGAAGATGCCATTTTAGAAATAATGCTTATTTTTAGCCTATTCATAGACGGTAATACCAGTCGATGGAAACGCATTTGACTAGTCATGCCTATCGGTCTAGTGGTTAATTTAGTGGAATTAAATGGGTGAGGTGTAGTACAGTATATTTGTTATGCGTCTTATCACACCGTACACATGCAGAGCCTCTGAGGGGAATGTCTGTCTGTCAGGACAGCATCTCCAACGGCCACGGCAGGCAGGCTTCATCACCTCACTCACCACTTTGCAGTGAGCTGGAGGCAGTATGCGTTTTAGGAAACATTAACTTAATTGTTTGAGACTTGAATGTTTAGTTTTTATTTTTTTACTACCAATGAGGCATGTCTTCACAACATATCCTTGGAGGCAATTTATTTTATATCAACTTTCTTTCGTTGTCCAGGAGCCAAAGGCACAATCCTGGTCATATCAGCGACCCGTGCTTGTTGTTGATATCCTGGTCATATTAGCGACCTGTGGAACAGGGTTGGAGTTAGAACCAACAGGAGGGTACCTCTCCAGGAACAGGGTTGGAGTTAAAACCTACAGGAGGGTCTCTCTCCAGGAACAGGGTTGGAGTTTAAACCTACAGGAGGGTCTCTCCAGGAACAGGGTTGGAGTTTAAACTTACAGGAGGGTCTCTCCAGGAACAGGGTTGGAGTTAAAACCTACACAGGGTTGGAGTTTAAACTTACAGGAGGGTCTGGAACAGGGTTGGAGTTAAAACCTACACGATGGGTCTCTCCAGGAACAGGGTTGGAGTCTAAAACCCTACAGGAGGGTAGCTCTCCAGGAACAGGGTTGGAGTTAAAACCTACAGGGGGGTAGCTCTCCAGGAACAGGGTTGTAAACCCCTGATATAGATGTCACCATAGTCTAGGACCGGTAGGAACATCTACTGAATATTCTACTTTCGACTATTTAGCGAGAGGCAGGACCTATTTCTATATAAGAAGCCCATTTTTTAATAATGTATGTTATAATAAACACCATTCCTGCCCCTGTTCCCTACTAATCTAGGCCAGTGTTTCCCAAATAGCTGTCCTCATAGCAGCCGAAGCTGCAGCTAATTTCTCCTGGGTCAGAAGCAGAGCATCAACTCTGTTGTTTTATCAGCAGGGTCACAGAATGTGCGTCCCAAATATCACCTGAAGTGTACACTCGATTTTTACCTCTTACAACTGTCCGCAAGTCTCACAAAGCTTACATTGTTGTGCTACACGAACTCAGCAGTAATCAGTCATCTTCTCACTGTAATGTAATGGCATTGGATTGGTGGATGCAGAGGGTAGTGGGAGTTCCTACCATATTTGTTACGCCTGTCGTTTCCTTTTAGAATCAGTCAAGGGAAGTAAACAAGGTCACACTTTGGGAGGAAGAAGAGATAATTGGGTCTCATCCAGAGAGGGAACTTCAGAAGGTGTTAAATGGGTCAGGGTATGGCACCAAAACGCTGTGAAGATGGAGGGTGGGGCGGGCTGTCATTGTTATGTTTTGCCACCAGGTGGCAGTAATGGAGCTGCAGCAAGCAGAACACAAAGCTGAAGGCCAAGATTTTAAAAAATGGTTTTAACCTTTTTATTTAACTAGGCAAGTCAGTTAAGAACCAATTCTTATTTTAGAAATGACGGCCTACACCGGCCAAACCCGGACGGCGCTGGGCCAATTGTGCGCAGCCCTATGGGACTCCCAATCACGGCCGGTTGTGATACAGCCTGCATTCGAACCAGGGTGTCTGTAGTGACTCCTCTAGAGCTGAGATGTAGTGCCTTAGACCTGCTGTGCCACTCGGGATCCCTTCAAATTAAAGATGAGTGTAGAGAATCATTGTAGCATCTAAACCGCAGTGAACTATTTTTCATGACCTAAAATATTGTATTTTCAGCTGTTTTTGAAGCAAAACTGGACGTTAAAGACTATAAAACACAAAACGTAAGAACTAGAAGCATAGAAATAGCACCCATAGAATAGATCTTAGACTTGCGTTCAATTAAGAATGGCAGATCTGTAACACACGTTTCTATGTGAATTTGGTCTGGTCGTCCTAGAAGTGACATTTTGCGGCTTTATGAATCAATTCCTTTTTCTTTCTTTTTTTCAATAACCAACTGAATGTTATATTGTATAAATTTTAAATTATCCATTTAATATTCAGACTATTTTCAACTGAATTCCTTTACCTCCTTTTACTGTTTTTCAAGATGTAAATTGATCCCAAACATAACTGTAGATCCGTAGTTCCCAGATGGTCCACTATTTGGTGGGTCAGAAGGACATTTTGGAAAGGCTTAAGTCAGGTTAACATAATGCAAAACAGGAAGCTCTGCTTCTGTAGATGTCACACTGCCCTAAAAACCCCTCTAATTCCTCTTGTCTCTCTCTGTCTCTCAGCTGCGTCTCATAGACTGGGGTCTGGCTGAGTTCTACCACCCAGCTCAGGAATACAACGTCAGAGTGGCCTCCCGTTATTTTAAAGGACCGGAGCTGCTAGTGGACTATCAGGTAGACACTAGTTATTAACACACCTCCCACTACTAGTGGACTATCAGGTAGACACTAGTTATTAACACACCTCCCACTACTAGTGGACTATCAGGTAGACACTAGTTATTAACACCTCCCACTACTAGTGGACTATCAGGTAGACACTAGTTATTAACACCTCCCACTACTAGTGGACTATCAGGTAGACACTAGTTATTAACACCTCCCACTACTAGTGGACTATCAGGTAGACACTAGTTATTAACACCTCCCACTACTAGTGGACTATCAGGTAGACACTAGTTATTAACACACCTCCCACTACTAGTGGACTATCAGGTAGACACTAGTTATTAACACACCTCCCACTACTAGTGGACTATCAGGTAGACACTAGTTATTAACACCTCCCACTACTAGTGGACTATCAGGTAGACACTAGTTATTAACACCTCCCACTACTAGTGGACTATCAGGTAGACACTAGTTATTAACACCTCCCACTACTAGTGGACTATCAGGTAGACACTAGTTATTAACACCTCCCACTACTAGTGGACTATCAGGTAGACACTAGTTATTAACACCTCCCACTACTAGTGGACTATCAGGTAGACACTAGTTATTAACACACCTCCCACTACTAGTGGACTATCAGGTAGACACTAGTTATTAACACACCTCCCACTACTAGTGGACTATCAGGTAGACACTAGTTATTAACACCTCCCACTACTAGTGGACTATCAGGTAGACACTAGTTATTAACACCTCCCACTACTAGTGGACTATCAGGTAGACACTAGTTATTAACACCTCCCACTACTAGTGGACTATCAGGTAGACACTAGTTATTAACACCTCCCACTACTAGTGGACTATCAGGTAGACACTAGTTATTAACACACCTCCCACTACTAGTGGACTATCAGGTAGACACTAGTTATTAACACACCTCCCACTACTAGTGGACTATCAGGTAGACACTAGTTATTAACACTACTAGTGGACTCCCACTACTAGTGGACTATCAGGTAGACACTAGTTATTAACACCTCCCACTACTAGTGGACTATCAGGTAGACACTAGTTATTAACACACCTCCCACTACTAGTGGACTATCAGGTAGACACTAGTTATTAACACCTCCCACTACTAGTGGACTATCAGGTAGACACTAGTTATTAACACCTCCCACTACTAGTGGACTATCAGGTAGACACTAGTTATTAACACACCTCCCACTACTAGTGGACATCTATCAGGTAGACACTAGTTATTAACACCTCCCACTACTAGTGGACTATCAGGTAGACACTAGTTATTAACACCTCCCACTACTAGTGGACTATCAGGTAGACACTAGTTATTAACACCTCCCACTACTAGTGGACTATCAGGTAGACACTAGTTATTAACACACCTCCCACTACTAGTGGACTATCAGGTAGACACTAGTTATTAACACACCTCCCACTACTAGTGGACTATCAGGTAGACACTAGTTATTAACACCTCCCACTACTAGTGGACTATCAGGTAGACACTAGTTATTAACACACCTCCCACTACTAGTGGACTATCAGGTAGACACTAGTTATTAACACCTCCCACTACTAGTGGACTATCAGGTAGACACTAGTTAATAACACCTCCCACTACTAGTGGACTATCAGGTAGACACTAGTTATTAACACCTCCCACTACTAGTGGACTATCAGGTAGACACTAGTTATTAACACCTCCCACTACTAGTGGACTATCAGGTAGACACTAGTTATTAACACACCTCCCACTACTAGTGGACTATCAGGTAGACACTAGTTATTAACACACCTCCCACTACTAGTGGACTATCAGGTAGACACTAGTTATTAACACCTCCCACTACTAGTGGACTATCAGGTAGACACTAGTTATTAACACACCTCCCACTACTAGTGGACTATCAGGTAGACACTAGTTATTAACACACCTCCCACTACTAGTGGACTATCAGGTAGACACTAGTTATTAACACACCTCCCACTACTAGTGGACTATCAGGTAGACACTAGTTATTAACACACCTCCCACTACTAGTGGACTATCAGGTAGACACTAGTTATTAACACCTCCCACTACTAGTGGACTATCAGGTAGACACTAGTTATTAACACCTCCCACTACTAGTGGACTATCAGGTAGACACTAGTTATTAACACCTCCCACTACTAGTGACTATCAGGTAGACACTAGTTATTAACACTCCCACTACTAGTGGACTATCAGGTAGACACTAGTTATTAACACACCTCCCACTACTAGTGGACTATCAGGTAGACACTACCTCCCACTACTAGTGGACTATCAGGTAGACACTAGTTATTAACACACCTCCCACTACTAGTGGACTATCAGGTAGACACTAGTTATTAACACCTCCCACTACTAGTGGACTATCAGGTAGACACTAGTTATTAACACACCTCCCACTACTAGTGGACTATCAGGTAGACACTAGTTATTAACACCTCCCACTACTAGTGGACTATCAGGTAGACACTAGTTATTAACACACCTCCCACTACTAGTGGACTATCAGGTAGACACTAGTTATTAACACACCTCCCACTACTAGTGGACTATCAGGTAGACACTAGTTATTAACACATTAACCTCCCACTACTAGTGGACTATCAGGTAGACACTAGTTATTAACACACCTCCCACTACTAGTGGACTATCAGGTAGACACTAGTTATTAACACCTCCCACTACTAGTGGACTATCAGGTAGACACTAGTTATTAACACACCTCCCACTACTAGTGGACTATCAGGTAGACACTAGTTATTAACACACTCCCACTACTAGTGGACTATCAGGTAGACACTAGTTATTAACACACCTCCCACTACTAGTGGACTATCAGGTAGACACTAGTTATTAACACACCTCCCACTACTAGTGGACTATCAGGTAGACACTAGTTATTAACACACCTCCACTACTAGTGGACTATCAGGTAGACACTAGTTATTAACACACCTCCCACTACTAGTGGACTATCAGGTAGACACTAGTTATTAACACACCTCCCACTACTAGTGGACTATCAGGTAGACACTAGTTATTAACACCTCCCACTACTAGTGGACTATCAGGTAGACACTAGTTATTAACACACCTCCCACTACTAGTGGACTATCAGGTAGACACTAGTTATTAACACACCTCCCACTACTAGTGGACTATCAGGTAGACACTAGTTATTAACACACCTCCCACTACTAGTGGACTATCAGGTAGACACTAGTTATTAACACACCTCCCACTACTAGTGGACTATCAGGTAGACACTAGTTATTAACACACCTCCCACTACTAGTGGACTATCAGGTAGACACTAGTTATTAACACACCTCCCACTACTAGTGGACTATCAGGTAGACACTAGTTATTAACACACCTCCCACTACTAGTGGACTATCAGGTAGACACTAGTTATTAACACACCTCCCACTACTAGTGGACTATCAGGTAGACACTAGTTATTAACACACCTCCACTACTAGTGGACTATCAGGTAGACACTAGTTATTAACACACCTCCCACTACTAGTGGACTATCAGGTAGACACTAGTTATTAACACACCTCCCACTACTAGTGGACTATCAGGTAGACACTAGTTATTAACACACTCCCACTACTAGTGGACTATCAGGTAGACACTAGTTATTAACACACCTCCCACTACTAGTGGACTATCAGGTAGACACTAGTTATTAACACACCTCCCACTACTAGTGGACTATCAGGTAGACACTAGTTATTAACACACCTCCCACTACTAGTGGACTATCAGGTAGACACTAGTTATTAACACACCTCCACTACTAGTGGACTATCAGGTAGACACTAGTTATTAACACCTCCCACTACTAGTGGACTATCAGGTAGACACTAGTTATTAACACACCTCCCACTACTAGTGGACTATCAGGTAGACACTAGTTATTAACACACCTCCCACTACTAGTGGACTATCAGGTAGACACTAGTTATTAACACACCTCCCACTACTAGTGGACTATCAGGTAGACACTAGTTATTAACACACCTCCCACTACTAGTGGACTATCAGGTAGACACTAGTTATTAACACACCTCCCACTACTAGTGGACTATCAGGTAGACACTAGTTATTAACACCTCCCACTACTAGTGGACTATCAGGTAGACACTAGTTATTAACACACCTCCCACTACTAGTGGACTATCAGGTAGACACTAGTTATTAACACACCTCCCACTACTAGTGGACTATCAGGTAGACACTAGTTATTAACACACCTCCCACTACTAGTGGACTATCAGGTAGACACTAGTTATTAACACCTCCCACTACTAGTGGACTATCAGGTAGACACTAGTTATTAACACACCTCCCACTACTAGTGGACTATCAGGTAGACACTAGTTATTAACACACCTCCCACTACTAGTGGACTATCAGGTAGACACTAGTTATTAACACACCTCCCACTACTAGTGGACTATCAGGTAGACACTAGTTATTAACACACCTCCCACTACTAGTGGACTATCAGGTAGACACTAGTTATTAACACACCTCCCACTACTAGTGGACTATCAGGTAGACACTAGTTATTAACACACCTCCCACTACTAGTGGACTATCAGGTAGACACTAGTTATTAACACCTCCCACTACTAGTGGACTATCAGGTAGACACTAGTTATTAACACACCTCCCACTACTAGTGGACTATCAGGTAGACACTAGTTATTAACACACCTCCCACTACTAGTGGACTATCAGGTAGACACTAGTTATTAACACACTCCACTACTAGTGGACTATCAGGTAGACACTAGTTATTAACACCTCCCACTACTAGTGGACTATCAGGTAGACACTAGTTATTAACACACCTCCCACTACTAGTGGACTATCAGGTAGACACTAGTTATTAACACCTCCACTACTAGTGGACTATCAGGTAGACACTAGTTATTAACACACCTCCCACTACTAGTGGACTATCAGGTAGACACTAGTTATTAACACACCTCCCACTACTAGTGGACTATCAGGTAGACACTAGTTATTAACACCTCCACTACTAGTGGACTATCAGGTGACACTAGTTATTAACACCTCCCACTACTAGTGGACTATCAGGTAGACACTAGTTAATTAACACCCTCCCACTACTAGTGGACTATCAGGTAGACACTAGTTATTAACACCTCCCACTACTAGTGGACTATCAGGTAGACACTAGTTATTAACACCTCCACTACTAGTGGACTATCAGGTAGACACTAGTTATTAACACACCTCCACTACTAGTGGACTATCAGGTAGACACTAGTTATTAACACCTCCACTACTAGTGGACTATCAGGTAGACACTAGTTATAACTAGTGGACACCTCCACTACTAGTGGACTATCAGGTAGACACTAGTTATTAACACACTCCCACTACTAGTGGACTATCAGGTAGACACTAGTTATTAACACCTCCCACTACTAGTGGACTATCAGGTAGACACTAGTTATTAACACCCCCACTACTAGTGGACTATCAGGTAGACACTAGTTATTAACACCTCCCACTACTCCACTACTACTACTAGTGGACTATCAGGTAGACACTAGTTATTAACACACCTCCACTACTAGTGGACTATCAAGGTAGACACTAGTTATTAACATCCACTACTAGTGGACTATCAGGTAGACACTAGTTATTAACACCTCCCACTACTAGTGGACTATCAGGTAGACACTAGTTATTAACACCTCCCACTACTAGTGGACTATCAGGTAGACACTAGTTATTAACACCTCCACTACTAGTGGACTATCAGGTAGACACTAGTTATTAACACCTCCACTACTAGTGGACTATCAGGTAGACACTAGTTATTAACACCCTCCACTACTAGTGGACTATCAGGTAGACACTAGTTATTAACACACCTCCCACTACTAGTGGACTATCAGGTAGACACTAGTTATTAACACCTCCCACTACTAGTGGACTATCAGGTAGACACTAGTTATTAACACCTCCCACTACTAGTGGACTATCAGGTAGACACTAGTTATTAACACCTCCACTACTAGTGGACTATCAGGTAGACACTAGTTAATAACACCTCCCACTACTAGTGGACTATCAGGTAGACACTAGTTATTAACACACTCCACACTACTAGTGGACTATCAGGTAGACACTAGTTATTAACACCCTCCCACTACTAGTGGACTATCAGGTAGACACTAGTTATTAACACCTCCACTACTAGTGGACTATCAGGTAGACACTAGTTATTAACACCTCCCACTACTAGTGGACTATCAGGTAGACACTAGTTATTAACACCTCCACTACTAGTGGACTATCAGGTAGACACTAGTTACTAGTGGAACAGGTAGACACTCCCTCCCACTACTAGTGGACTGTCAGGTAGACACTAGTTATTAACACCTCCACTACTAGTGGACTATCAGGTAGACACTAGTTATTAACACCTCCACTACTAGTGGACTATCAGGTAGACACTAGTTATTAACACCTCCACTACTAGTGGACTATCAGGTAGACACTAGTTATTAACACCTCCCACTACTAGTGGACTATCAGGTAGACACTAGTTATTAACACACCTCCCACTACTAGTGGACTATCAGGTAGACACTAGTTATTAACACCTCCACTACTAGTGGACTATCAGGTAGACACTAGTTATTAACACTCCTCCCACTACTAGTGGACTATCAGGTAGACACTAGTTATTAACACCTCCCACTACTAGTGGACTATCAGGTAGACACTAGTTATTAACACCTCCCACTACTAGTGGACTATCAGGTAGACACTAGTTATTAACACACCTCCCACTACTAGTGGACTATCAGGTAGACACTAGTTATTAACACCTCCCACTACTAGTGGACTATCAGGTAGACACTAGTTATTAACACACCTCCACTACTAGTGGACTATCAGGTAGACACTAGTTATTAACACCTCCCACTACTAGTGGACTATCAGGTAGACACTAGTTATTAACACCTCCCACTACTAGTGGACTATCAGGTAGACACTAGTTATTAACACACCTCCCACTACTAGTGGACTATCAGGTAGACACTAGTTATTAACACCTCCACTACTAGTGGACTATCAGGTAGACACTAGTTATTAACACCCTCCCACTACTAGTGGACTATCAGGTAGACACTAGTTATTAACACCTCCACTACTAGTGGACTATCAGGTAGACACTAGTTATTAACACACTCCCACTACTAGTGGACTATCAGGTAGACACTAGTTATTAACACCTCCACTACTAGTGGACTATCAGGTAGACACTAGTTATTAACACACTCCACTACTAGTGGACTATCAGGTAGACACTAGTTATTAACACCTCCACTACTAGTGGACTATCAGGTAGACACTAGTTATTAACACCTCCCACTACTAGTGGACTATCAGGTAGACACTAGTTATTAACACACCTCCACTACTAGTGGACTATCAGGTAGACACTAGTTATTAACACCTCCACTACTAGTGGACTATCAGGTAGACACTAGTTATTAACACACCTCCACTACTAGTGGACTATCAGGTAGACACTAGTTATTAACACCTCCACTACTAGTTGACTATCAGGTAGACACTAGTTATTAACACACTCCACTACTAGTGGACTATCAGGTAGACACTAGTTATTAACACCTCCCACTACTAGTGGACTATCAGGTAGACACTAGTTATTAACACCTCCCACTACTAGTGGACTATCAGGTAGACACTAGTTATTAACACCTCCCACTACTAGTGGACTATCAGGTAGACACTAGTTATTAACACCTCCACTACTAGTGGACTATCAGGTAGACACTAGTTATTAACACCTCCCACTACTAGTGGACTATCAGGTAGACACTAGTTATTAACACCTCCACTACTAGTGGACTATCAGGTAGACACTAGTTATTAACACCTCCCACTACTAGTGGACTATCAGGTAGACACTAGTTATTAACACCTCCCACTACTAGTGGACTATCAGGTAGACACTAGTTATTAACACCTCCCACTACTAGTGGACTATCAGGTAGACACTAGTTATTAACACCTCCCACTACTAGTGGACTATCAGGTAGACACTAGTTATTAACACCTCCCACTACTAGTGGACTATCAGGTAGACACTAGTTATTAACACCTCCCACTACTAGTGGACTATCAGGTAGACACTAGTTATTAACACCTCCCACTACTAGTGGACTATCAGGTAGACACTAGTTATTAACACCTCCCACTACTAGTGGACTATCAGGTAGACACTAGTTATTAACACCTCCACTACTAGTGGACTCCACTAACTCCCACTACTAGTGGACTATCAGGTAGACACTAGTTATTAACACACCTCCCACTACTAGTGGACTATCAGGTAGACACTAGTTATTAACACACCTCCACTACTAGTGGACTATCAGGTAGACACTAGTTATTAACACCTCCACTACTAGTGGACTATCAGGTAGACACTAGTTATTAACACCTCCCACTACTAGTGGACTATCAGGTAGACACTAGTTATTAACACCTCCCACTACTAGTGGACTATCAGGTAGACACTAGTTATTAACACCTCCACTACTAGTGGACTATCAGGTAGACACTAGTTATTAACACCTCCACTACTAGTGGACTATCAGGTAGACACTAGTTATTAACACCTCCACTACTAGTGGACTATCAGGTAGACACTAGTTATTAACACCTCCCACTACTAGTGGACTATCAGGTAGACACTAGTTATTAACACCTCCCACTACTAGTGGACTATCAGGTAGACACTAGTTATTAACACCTCCCACTACTAGTGGACTATCAGGTAGACACTAGTTATTAACACCCTCCCACTACTAGTGGACTATCAGGTAGACACTAGTTATTAACACACCTCCACTACTAGTGGACTATCAGGTAGACACTAGTTATTAACACCTCCAGGTAGACACTAGTTATTAACACTACTAGTGGACTATCAGGTAGACACTAGTTATTAACACCCTCCACTACTAGTGGACTATCAGGTAGACACTAGTTATTAACACACTCCCACTACTAGTGGACTATCAGGTAGACACTAGTTATTAACACACCTCCACTACTAGTGGACTATCAGGTAGACACTAGTTATTAACACCTCCACTACTAGTGGACTATCAGGTAGACACTAGTTATTAACACACCTCCACTACTAGTGGACTATCAGGTAGACACTAGTTATTAACACACCTCCACTACTAGTGGACTATCAGGTAGACACTAGTTATTAACACCTCCACTACTAGTGGACTATCAGGTAGACACTAGTTATTAACACCTCCACTACTAGTGGACTATCAGGTAGACACTAGTTATTAACACCTCCCACTACTAGTGGACTATCAGGTAGACACTAGTTATTAACACCCTCCACTACTAGTGGACTATCAGGTAGACACTAGTTATTAACACCTCCACTACTAGTGGACTATCAGGTAGACACTAGTTATTAACACACCTCCACTACTAGTGGACTATCAGGTAGACACTAGTTATTAACACCCTCCCACTACTAGTGGACTATCAGGTAGACACTAGTTATTAACACCCTCCACTACTAGTGGACTATCAGGTAGACACTAGTTATTAACACCTCCACTACTAGTGGACTATCAGGTAGACACTAGTTATTAACACTATCCTCCACTACTAGTGGACTATCAGGACACTAGACACTAGTTATTAACACCCACTACTAGTGGACTATCAGGTAGACACTAGTTATTAACACCCTCCCACTACTAGTGGACTATCAGGTAGACACTAGTTATTAACACACTCCACTACTAGTGGACTATCAGAGTAGACACTAGTTATTAACACCCCCACTACTAGTGGACTATCAGGTAGACACTAGTTATTAACACCTCCCACTACTAGTGGACTATCAGGTAGACACTAGTTATTAACACCTCCCACTACTAGTGGACTATCAGGTAGACACTAGTTATTAACACACCTCCCACTACTAGTGGACTATCAGGTAGACACTAGTTATTAACACCTCCCACTACTAGTGGACTATCAGGTAGACACTAGTTATTAACACCTCCCACTACTAGTGGACTATCAGGTAGACACTAGTTATTAACACCTCCCACTACTAGTGGACTATCAGGTAGACACTAGTTATTAACACACCTCCACTACTAGTGGACTATCAGGTAGACACTAGTTATTAACACACCTCCACTACTAGTGGACTATCAGGTAGACACTAGTTATTAACACCTCCACTACTAGTGGACTATCAGGTAGACACTAGTTATTAACACCTCCACTACTAGTGGACTATCAGGTAGACACTAGTTATTAACACACCTCCACTACTAGTGGACTATCAGGTAGACACTAGTTATTAACACCTCCCACTACTAGTGGACTATCAGGTAGACACTAGTTATTAACACACCTCCACTACTAGTGGACTATCAGGTAGACACTAGTTATTAACACACCTCCCACTACTAGTGGACTATCAGGTAGACACTAGTTATTAACACCTCCCACTACTAGTGGACTATCAGGTAGACACTAGTTATTAACAACACCTCCCACTACTAGTGGACTATCAGGTAGACACTAGTTATTAACACACCTCCCACTACTAGTGGACTATCAGGTAGACACTAGTTATTAACACACTCCCACTACTAGTGGACTATCAGGTAGACACTAGTTATTAACACCTCCCACTACTAGTGGACTATCAGGTAGACACTAGTTATTAACACCCTCCCACTACTAGTGGACTATCAGGTAGACACTAGTTATTAACACCCTCCACTACTAGTGGACTATCAGGTAGACACTAGTTATTAACACCTCCCACTACTAGTGGACTATCAGGTAGACACTAGTTATTAACACACCTCCCACTACTAGTGGACTATCAGGTAGACACTAGTTATTAACACACTCCCACTACTAGTGGACTATCAGGTAGACACTAGTTATTAACACCTCCCACTACTAGTGGACTATCAGGTAGACACTAGTTATTAACACCTCCACTACTAGTGGACTATCAGGTAGACACTAGTTATTAACACCTCCACTACTAGTGGACTATCAGGTAGACACTAGTTATTAACACACCTCCCACTACTAGTGGACTATCAGGTAGACACTAGTTATTAACACCTCCCACTACTAGTGGACTATCAGGTAGACACTAGTTATTAACACCTCCCACTACTAGTGGACTATCAGGTAGACACTAGTTATTAACACCTCCCACTACTAGTGGACTATCAGGTAGACACTAGTTATTAACACCTCCCACTACTAGTGGACTATCAGGTAGACACTAGTTATTAACACCTCCCACTACTAGTGGACTATCAGGTAGACACTAGTTATTAACACACCTCCCACTACTAGTGGACTATCAGGTAGACACTAGTTATTAACACCTCCACTACTAGTGGACTATCAGGTAGACACTAGTTATTAACACCTCCCACTACTAGTGGACTATCAGGTAGACACTAGTTATTAACACCTCCACTACTAGTGGACTATCAGGTAGACACTAGTTATTAACACCTCCCACTACTAGTGGACTATCAGGTAGACACTAGTTATTAACACACCTCCACTACTAGTGGACTATCAGGTAGACACTAGTTATTAACACCTCCCACTACTAGTGGACTATCAGGTAGACACTAGTTATTAACACCTCCACTACTAGTGGACTATCAGGTAGACACTAGTTATTAACACCTCCCACTACTAGTGGACTATCAGGTAGACACTAGTTATTAACACCTCCCACTACTAGTGGACTATCAGGTAGACACTAGTTATTAACACACCTCCCACTACTAGTGGACTATCAGGTAGACACTAGTTATTAACACCTCCACTACTAGTGGACTATCAGGTAGACACTAGTTATTAACACCTCCCACTACTAGTGGACTATCAGGTAGACACTAGTTATTAACACCTCCCACTACTAGTGGACTATCAGGTAGACACTAGTTATTAACACCTCCCACTACTAGTGGACTATCAGGTAGACACTAGTTATTAACACCCTCCACTACTAGTGGACTATCAGGTAGACACTAGTTATTAACACCTCCCACTACTAGTGGACTATCAGGTAGACACTAGTTATTAACACCTCCCACTACTAGTGGACTATCAGGTAGACACTAGTTATTAACACCTCCCACTACTAGTGGACTATCAGGTAGACACTAGTTATTAACACCTCCCACTACTAGTGGACTATCAGGTAGACACTAGTTATTAACACCTCCCACTACTAGTGGACTATCAGGTAGACACTAGTTATTAACACACCTCCACTACTAGTGGACTATCAGGTAGACACTAGTTATTAACACACTCCCACTACTAGTGGACTATCAGGTAGACACTAGTTATTAACACCTCCACTACTAGTGGACTATCAGGTAGACACTAGTTATTAACACCTCCCACTACTAGTGGACTATCAGGTAGACACTAGTTATTAACACACCTCCCACTACTAGTGGACTATCAGGTAGACACTAGTTATTAACACACCTCCACTACTAGTGGACTATCAGGTAGACACTAGTTATTAACACCTCCCACTACTAGTGGACTATCAGGTAGACACTAGTTATTAACACACTCCCACTACTAGTGGACTATCAGGTAGACACTAGTTATTAACACACTCCCACTACTAGTGGACTATCAGGTAGACACTAGTTATTAACACACCTCCACTACTAGTGGACTATCAGGTAGACACTAGTTATTAACACCTCCCACTACTAGTGGACTATCAGGTAGACACTAGTTATTAACACACCTCCCACTACTAGTGGACTATCAGGTAGACACTAGTTATTAACACCTCCACTACTAGTGGACTATCAGGTAGACACTAGTTATTAACACCTCCCACTACTAGTGGACTATCAGGTAGACACTAGTTATTAACACACCTCCCACTACTAGTGGACTATCAGGTAGACACTAGTTATTAACACACCTCCACTACTAGTGGACTATCAGGTAGACACTAGTTATTAACACACTCCCACTACTAGTGGACTATCAGGTAGACACTAGTTATTAACACCTCCCACTACTAGTGGACTATCAGGTAGACACTAGTTATTAACACCTCCCACTACTAGTGGACTATCAGGTAGACACTAGTTATTAACACACCTCCCACTACTAGTGGACTATCAGGTAGACACTAGTTATTAACACCTCCACTACTAGTGGACTATCAGGTAGACACTAGTTATTAACACCTCCCACTACTAGTGGACTATCAGGTAGACACTAGTTATTAACACACCTCCCACTACTAGTGGACTATCAGGTAGACACTAGTTATTAACACACCTCCCACTACTAGTGGACTATCAGGTAGACACTAGTTATTAACACACCTCCCACTACTAGTGGACTATCAGGTAGACACTAGTTATTAACACACCTCCCACTACTAGTGGACTATCAGGTAGACACTAGTTATTAACACCTCCACTACTAGTGGACTATCAGGTAGACACTAGTTATTAACACACCTCCCACTACTAGTGGACTATCAGGTAGACACTAGTTATTAACACACTCCCACTACTAGTGGACTATCAGGTAGACACTAGTTATTAACACACCTCCCACTACTAGTGGACTATCAGGTAGACACTAGTTATTAACACACCTCCACTACTAGTGGACTATCAGGTAGACACTAGTTATTAACACACCTCCACTACTAGTGGACTATCAGGTAGACACTAGTTATTAACACACTCCACTACTAGTGGACTATCAGGTAGACACTAGTTATTAACACACTCCCACTACTAGTGGACTATCAGGTAGACACTAGTTATTAACACACCTCCACTACTAGTGGACTATCAGGTAGACACTAGTTATTAACACACCTCCACTACTAGTGGACTATCAGGTAGACACTAGTTATTAACACCTCCCACTACTAGTGGACTATCAGGTAGACACTAGTTATTAACACACCTCCCACTACTAGTGGACTATCAGGTAGACACTAGTTATTAACACACCTCCACTACTAGTGGACTATCAGGTAGACACTAGTTATTAACACACCTCCACTACTAGTGGACTATCAGGTAGACACTAGTTATTAACACACTCCCACTACTAGTGGACTATCAGGTAGACACTAGTTATTAACACCTCCCACTACTAGTGGACTATCAGGTAGACACTAGTTATTAACACACCTCCACTACTAGTGGACTATCAGGTAGACACTAGTTATTAACACACCTCCCACTACTAGTGGACTATCAGGTAGACACTAGTTATTAACACACCTCCACTACTAGTGGACTATCAGGTAGACACTAGTTATTAACACACCTCCCACTACTAGTGGACTATCAGGTAGACACTAGTTATTAACACACCTCCCACTACTAGTGGACTATCAGGTAGACACTAGTTATTAACACACCTCCCACTACTAGTGGACTATCAGGTAGACACTAGTTATTAACACACTCCCACTACTAGTGGACTATCAGGTAGACACTAGTTATTAACACACCTCCCACTACTAGTGGACTATCAGGTAGACACTAGTTATTAACACACCTCCCACTACTAGTGGACTATCAGGTAGACACTAGTTATTAACACACCTCCCACTACTAGTGGACTATCAGGTAGACACTAGTTATTAACACACCTCCCACTACTAGTGGACTATCAGGTAGACACTAGTTATTAACACCTCCCACTACTAGTGGACTATCAGGTAGACACTAGTTATTAACACACCTCCCACTACTAGTGGACTATCAGGTAGACACTAGTTATTAACACACTCCCACTACTAGTGGACTATCAGGTAGACACTAGTTATTAACACACCTCCCACTACTAGTGGACTATCAGGTAGACACTAGTTATTAACACCTCCCACTACTAGTGGACTATCAGGTAGACACTAGTTATTAACACACCTCCCACTACTAGTGGACTATCAGGTAGACACTAGTTATTAACACACCTCCCACTACTAGTGGACTATCAGGTAGACACTAGTTATTAACACACTCCCACTACTAGTGGACTATCAGGTAGACACTAGTTATTAACACACCTCCCACTACTAGTGGACTATCAGGTAGACACTAGTTATTAACACCTCCCACTACTAGTGGACTATCAGGTAGACACTAGTTATTAACACACCTCCCACTACTAGTGGACTATCAGGTAGACACTAGTTATTAACACACCTCCCACTACTAGTGGACTATCAGGTAGACACTAGTTATTAACACACCTCCCACTACTAGTGGACTATCAGGTAGACACTAGTTATTAACACCTCCCACTACTAGTGGACTATCAGGTAGACACTAGTTATTAACACACCTCCCACTACTAGTGGACTATCAGGTAGACACTAGTTATTAACACACCTCCCACTACTAGTGGACTATCAGGTAGACACTAGTTATTAACACACCTCCCACTACTAGTGGACTATCAGGTAGACACTAGTTATTAACACCTCCCACTACTAGTGGACTATCAGGTAGACACTAGTTATTAACACACCTCCCACTACTAGTGGACTATCAGGTAGACACTAGTTATTAACACACCTCCACTACTAGTTAGTTATTACACACCTCCCACTACTAGTGGACTATCAGGTAGACACTAGTTATTAACACTACTACTAGTGGACTATCAGGTAGACACTAGTTATTAACACACCTCCCACTACTAGTGGACTATCAGGTAGACACTAGTTATTAACACACTCCCACTACTAGTGGACTATCAGGTAGACACTAGTTATTAACACACCTCCCACTACTAGTGGACTATCAGGTAGACACTAGTTATTAACACCTCCCACTACTAGTGGACTATCAGGTAGACACTAGTTATTAACACACCTCCCACTACTAGTGGACTATCAGGTAGACACTAGTTATTAACACACCTCCCACTACTAGTGGACTATCAGGTAGACACTAGTTATTAACACCCTCCCACTACTAGTGGACTATCAGGTAGACACTAGTTATTAACACCTCCCACTACTAGTGGACTATCAGGTAGACACTAGTTATTAACACCTCCCACTACTAGTGGACTATCAGGTAGACACTAGTTATTAACACCTCCCACTACTAGTGGACTATCAGGTAGACACTAGTTATTAACACACCCCACTACTAGTGGACTATCAGGTAGACACTAGTTATTAACACACCTCCCACTACTAGTGGACTATCAGGTAGACACTAGTTATTAACACCTCCCACTACTAGTGGACTATCAGGTAGACACTAGTTATTAACACACCTCCCACTACTAGTGGACTATCAGGTAGACACTAGTTATTAACACACCTCCCACTACTAGTGGACTATCAGGTAGACACTAGTTATTAACACACCTCCCACTACTAGTGGACTATCAGGTAGACACTAGTTATTAACACCTCCCACTACTAGTGGACTATCAGGTAGACACTAGTTATTAACACACTCCCACTACTAGTGGACTATCAGGTAGACACTAGTTATTAACACACCTCCCACTACTTACACAATGTGGCCATCCACATACCCTGCAGTACATCACGATGCACGTTTTGCTTTAATACTGGTTACATCAACACATGTATCCGTCTGCTAAGTATGTTCAATAGTAGTATGTTTACAGAAGTATCAATACATGGATATTGTTCAATGAACTACAATGTGATTTTACAAATAATTAGTTGTGGAGTATTTTTCCAGTGTTCTGTGTTGTTGTGTTTGTAGCTATATGACTACAGTCTGGACATGTGGAGTCTAGGCTGCATGTTGGCCAGCATGATCTTCCTGAAAGAGCCTTTCTTCCATGGCCAGGACAACTACGATCAGGTACACACACACACAGGACAACTACGATCAGGTACACACACACACACACAGGACAACTACGATCAGGTACACACACACACACAGGACAACTACGATCAGGTACACACACACACAGGACAACTACGATCAGGTACACACACACACACAGGACAACTACGATCAGGTACACACACACACACACACACAGGACAACTACGATCAGGTACACACACACACACACAGGACAACTACGATCAGGTACACACACACAGGACAACTACGATCAGGTACACACACACACACAGGACAACTACGATCAGGTACACACACACACACAGGACAACTACGATCAGGTACACACACACACAGGACAACTACGATCAGGTACACACACACACAGGACAACTACGATCAGGTACACACACACACAGGACAACTACGATCAGGTACACACACACACACAGGACAACTACGATCAGGTACACACACACACACAGGACAACTACGATCAGGTACACACACACACACAGGACAACTACGATCAGGTACACACACACACACAGGACAACTACGATCAGGTACACACACACACACAGGACAACTCAGGTACACACACACACACAGGATCAGGTACACACACACACACAGGACAACTACGATCAGGTACACACACACACACAGGACAACTACGATCAGGTACACACACACACACAGGACAACTACGATCAGGTACACACACACACACAGGACAACTACGATCAGGTACACACACACACACAGGACAACTACGATCAGGTACACACACACACACAGGACAACTACGATCAGGTACACAGGACAACTACGATCAGGTACACACACACACAGGACAACTACGATCAGGTACACACACGATCAGGTACACACACACACACAGGACAACTACGATCAGGTACACACACACACACAGGACAACTACGATCAGGTACACACACACACACACACAGGACAACTACGATCAGGTACACACACACACACACACACACACAGGACAACTACGATCAGGTACACACACACACAGGACAACTACGATCAGGTACACACACACACACACACACACACACAGGACAACTACGATCAGGTACACACACACACACAGGACAACTACGATCAGGTACACACACACACACAGGACAACTACGATCAGGTACACACACACACACACACAGGACAACTACGATCAGGTACACACACACACACAGGACAACTACGATCAGGTACACACACACACACACACACACAGGACAACTACGATCAGGTACACACACACACACAACACACACACACAGGACAACTACGATCAGGTACACACACACACACAGGACAACTACGATCAGGTACACACACACACACACACACAGGACAACTACGATCAGGTACACACACACACAACACACACACACACACACACAGGACAACTACGATCAGGTACACACACACACACACACAACTACGATCAGGACAACTACGATCAGGACAACTACACACACACACACACACACACACACACAGGACAACTACGATCAGGTACACACACACACACACAGGACAACTACGATCAGGTACACACACACACACACACACAGGACAACTACGATCAGGTACACACACACACACACACACACAGGACAACTACGATCAGGTACACACACACACAGGACAACTACGATCAGGTACACACACACACACAGGACAACTACGATCAGGTACACACACACACACAGGACAACTACGATCAGGTACACACACACACACAGGACAACTACGATCAGGTACACACACACACAGGACAACTACGATCAGGTACACACACACAGGACAACTACGATCAGGTACACACACACACACAGGACAACTACGATCAGGTACACACACACACACACACACACACACAGGACAACTACGATCAGGTACACACACACACACACACACACACACACACACAGGACAACTACGATCAGGTACACACACACACACAGGACAACTACGATCAGGTACACACACACACACACACAGGACAACTACGATCAGGTACACACACACACACACACACAGGACAACTACGATCAGGTACACACACACACACACACACACAGGACAACTACGATCAGGTACACACACACACAGGACAACTACGATCAGGACAACACACGGATCAGGTACACACACACACACACACACACGATCAGGTACACACACACACACAGGACAACTACGATCAGGTACACACACACACACAGGACAACTACGATCAGGTACACACACACACACACGATCAGGTACACACGATCAGGTACACACACACACACAGGACAACTACGATCAGGTACACACACAGGTACACACACACACACACACACACAGGACAACTACGATCAGGTACACACACACACACAGGACAACTACGATCAGGTACACACACACACACAGACAGGACAACTACATCAGGTACACACACACACAGGACAACTACATCAGGTACACACACACACACAGGACAACTACGATCAGGTACACACACACACACAGGACAACTACGATCAGGTACACACAGGACAACACACACACACACACACACAGGACAACTACGATCAGGTACACACACACACACACACACACACAGGACAACTACGATCAGGTACAGGTACACACACACACACACACACACACAGGACAACTACGATCAGGTACACACACACACACACAGGACAACAACTACGATCAGGTACACACACACACACACAACAGGACAACACACGATCAGGTACACACACACACACACACACAGGACAACTACGATCAGGTACACACACACACACACAGGACAACTACGATCAGGTCAGGTACGATCAGGTACACACACACACACACAACACACATCAGGTACACACACACACACAGGTACACACACACACACACACACACACACAGGACAACTACGATCAGGTACACACACACACACACAGGACAACTACGATCAGGTACACACACACACACACAGGACAACTACGATCAGGTACACACACACACACACAGGACAACTACGATCAGGTACACACACACACACACACACACACAACTACGACAGGTACACACACACACACACAGGACAACTACGATCAGGTACACACACACACACACACACAGGACAACTACGATCAGGTACACACACACACACACACACAGGACAACTACGATCAGGTACACACACACACACACACAGACAGGACAACTACGATCAGGTACACACACACACACACACACACAGGACAACTACGATCAGGTACACACACACACACACACACAGGACAACTACGATCAGGTACACACACACACACACACACACACAGGACAACTACGATCAGGTACACACACACACACACACAGGTACACACACACACACACACAGGACAACTACGATCAGGTACACACACACACAGGACAACTACGATCAGGTACACACACACACACACACACACATCAGGACAACTACGATCAGGTACACACACACACACACACACACAGGACAACTACGATCAGGTACACACACACACACAGGACACACACACAGGACACACATCACACACACACACATCACACACACACACACACACAGGACAACTACATCAGGTACACACACACACACACACAGGACAACTACGATCAGGTACACACACACACACAGGACAACTACGATCAGGTACACACACACACACACACACACACAGGACAACTACGATCAGGTACACACACACACACACACAACTACGATCAGGACACACACACACACACACAGTACACACACACACAGGTACACACACACACACACACGGGTACACACACACAGGTACACACACACACACAGGACAACACACAGGTACACACACACACACACACACAGACACAACTACGATCAGGTACACACACACACACACACAACACATCAGGTACACACACACACACACAGGACAACTACGATCAGGTACACACACACACACACACACACACAGGACAACTACGATCAGGTACACACACACACACACACATACACACACACACACACACACACACACACACACACACACACACACAGGACAACTACGATCAGGTACACACACACACACACACACACACACACACACACACACACAGGACAACTACGATCAGGTACACACACACACACACACACACACACACACACACACAGGACAACTACGATCAGGTACACACACACACACACACACTACGATCAGGTACACACACACACACACACACACACACACACAGGACAACTACGATCAGGTACACACACACACACACACACACACACAGACACAGGACAACTACGATCAGGTACACACACACACACACACACACACACACACACAGGACAACTACGATCAGGTACACACACACACACACACACACACACACACACAACACACAGGACACACTACGATCAGGTACACACACACACACACACACAGGACACTACGATCAGGTACACACACACACACACACACAACTACATCAGGGGCACTACACAGGTACACACACACACACACAGGGCAACTACGATCAGGTACACACACACAGGGGCAACTACGATCAGGTACACACACACACACACAGGACAACTACGATCAGGTACACACACACACACAGGGCACACACACACACACACACAGGACACTACACACACACACACACACAGGACAGGTACGATCAGGTACACACACACACACAGGGCACTACGATCAGGTACACACACACACAGGGCAACTACGATCAGGTACACACACACACACACACAGACAACTACGATCAGATCAGTACACACACACACACAGGACAACTACGATCAGGTACACACACACACACACACACACACACACACACACACACACACACACACACACACAGGGCAACTACGATCAGGTACACACACACACACACACACACACACACACACACACACACACACACACACACACACACACACACACACACACACACACACACACACACACACACACACACACACACACACACACACACACACACACACACACACACACACAGACACAGATACACACACACACACACACAGGGCAACTACGATCAGGTACACACACACACACACACAGACACAGACACAGACACACACACACACACACACACAGGCAACTACGATCAGGTACACACACACACACACAGGGCAACTACGATCAGGTACACACACACACACACAGGGCAACTACGATCAGGTACACACACACACACACAGGGCAACTACGATCAGGTACACACACACACACAGGGCAACTACGATCAGGTACACACACACACACACAGGGCAACTACGATCAGGTACACACACACACACACACAAACAGGGCAACTACGATCAGGTGTACACACACACCGCTCCACACTACACTAGTCCATGATACTATGCTTGTATGTAATACTACAGTGTGAAATGGCATCATTGGGACCAGCAACTAGTGAGGTCATCACTTCTTCTATTGTCAAACATCCCTGTTTTTTTATTTATATATATTTCATTTAGTTATATATATATATATATATATAATTACAACTAAATGACCACATGAATACACACTATGAACACGGTTCATCTTTGCCGTAGAAGGTGTGGCTGTATGCTAGATGTGTGTCTCAACGTTCCTCTGACTGTCCCCATGTTGTGTCCAGCTGGTCCGCATCGCTAAGGTTCTTGGGACAGATGAGCTGTTCGGCTACCTACACAAGTACCACATTGAGCTGGACACGCGTTTCAAAGACCTCCTGGGACAGTAAGTACCACTAGGGGGCGTAGCACAGGGCTAGCCTGGCCCCTTCATCTGTTCGTCCTCTCGTCAAGTCTATTGCTTATTTGAAAAGCCAAACAATTTGACAGAGCACTGACATGCCAGAAACAGACTGTCACTCGGGTGGGGAGACGGGCTGCTGTTGAGGACTGCTGGGGTGGTATTCAGTGGCTCTATTGGGATTTGTTTTAGTGCAGTGGGTGGGCACTGTTTGTTTACACAAAGCACATACCACTGTGCTAGCCTACCATGTGGAATGTTTCAGATATAAATATTTTGTGTAGAAATCCACATCCCAGTGTTCTGTTGTTTCCGTGTTACCCTGAAGGACATGGAATACAAAGTATAGATCCAATCACCTTCACATGTTAGCCTCCCAGTCTCTCCTATTATTGGATGTTTGTTCCCTTGGGGACGGCGATACTTGTGAAGCGATGTGTCAACATACCCCCCTCGGACCACAACCGTAGCGTTACGTTTTCAAATGTTAAACTAAATAGTGTTTCTTATTGGACCAGATTAAGGCGTATCTCCCTGTTTCTTATTGGACCAGATTAAGCAGTACCTCCCTGTTTCTTATTGGACCAGATTAAGCAGTACCTCCCTGTTTCTTATTGGACCAGATTAAGCAGTACCTCCCTGTTTCTTATTGGACCAGATTAAGCAGTACCTCCCTGTTTCTTATTGGACCAGATTAAGCAGTACCTCCCTGTTTCTTATTGGACCAGATTAAGCAGTACCTCCCTGTTTCTTATTGGACCAGATTAAGCAGTACCTCCCTGTTTCTTATTGGACCAGATTAAGCAGTACCTCCCTGTTTCTTATTGGACCAGATTAAGCAGTACCTCCCTGTTTCTTATTGGACCAGATTAAGCAGTACCTCCCTGTTTCTTATTGGACCAGATTAAGCAGTACCTCCCTGTTTCTTATTGGACCAGATTAAGCAGTACCTCCCTGTTTCTTATTGGACCAGATTAAGCAGTACCTCCCTGTTTCTTATCGGACCAGATTAAGCAGTACCTCCCCCTCTCCTCCCCGCAGGCAGACGAGGAAGCGCTGGGAACAGTTTGTTCAGACAGAGAACCAGCACCTGGTGACCCCTGAGGCCCTGGACCTTCTGGACAAGCTGCTACGTTACGACCACCAGCAGAGACTGACCGCTGCTGAGGCCATGCAGCATCCATACTTCTGTAAGATACACACCTGTCTGTCTGTCTACCTGAGGCCATGCAGCATCCATACTTCTGTAAGATACACACCTGTCTGTCTGTCTACCTGAGGCCATGCAGCATCCATACTTCTGTAAGATACACACCTGTCTGTCTGTCTACCTGAGGCCATGCAGCATCCATACTTCTGTAAAATACACACCTGTCTGTCTACCTGAGGCCATGCAGCATCTATACTTCTGTAAGATACACACCTGTCTGTCTGTCTACCTGAGGCCACGCAGCATCCATACTTCTGTAAGATACACACCTGTCTGTCTACCTGAGGCCATGCAGCATCTATACTTCTGTAAGATACACACCTGTCTGTCTACCTGAGGCCATGCAGCATCCATACTTCTGTAGGATACACACCTGTCTGTCTGTCTACCTGAGGCCATGCAGCATCCATACTTCTGTAAGATACACACCTGTCTGTCTGTCTGTCTGCCTGAGGCCATGCAGCATCCGTACTTCTGTAAGATACACACCTGTCTGTCTACCTGAGGCCGTGCAGCATCCATACTTCTGTAAGATGACACCTGTCTGTCTACCTGAGGCCGTGCAGCATCCATACTTCTGTAAGATACACACCTGTCTACCTGAGGCCATGCAGCATCCATACTTCTGTAAGATGACTCCTGTCTGTCTACCTGAGGCCGTGCAGCATCCATACTTCTGTAAGATACACACCTGTCTACCTGAGGCCGTGCAGCATCCATACTTCTGTAAGATACACACCTGTCTGTCTACCTGAGGCCATGCAGCATCCATACTTCTGTAAGATACACACCTGTCTACCTGAGGCCATGCAGCATCCATACTTCTGTAAGATACACACCTGTCTGTCTACCTGAGGCCATGCAGCATCCATACTTCTGTAAGATACACACCTGTCTGTCTACCTGAGGCCATGCAGCATCCATACTTCTGTAGGATACACACCTGTCTGTCTGTCCTCTCTGTCTGTCTAAGTCCAGCAGCATCCATACTTCTGTAAAGGGGTCTACACAGTCTACTCTAACAGAGCCTACAGAGGTCTGTTTCCATCTCTCTGTACGTTGTTCTACCAACATTTGTGAGGCATAATTTTTGGAACTCGACACAAACAGACCTCTGTCGGCTCGGTTTGAGTAGACTGTGTAGAACCCTTAAGATCAACACACACAGCAGAAGATATGAGCGAGGAGCGGAAGCATGGAGAGGATCTTATTTTTTTTTAAAACATTGGCCTTGTCTCTTCCTCATATTTAACTGTGGTACTGCATTTTAAAAGTCCCTTCATCACCGTTCTCTTAATACGGCCTGTTCTGTGGTCTTCATTTAGCCTCCACGCCTCTAATAAACAGAGACATAGATATCAGTCCACCAGGTAATAGGACACTGTCATTGATGATTTATATAAAGGCTTTTATTAAATAATAAGAGTGAGTTTGTAACAGTGCTAAAGTTGTGTGTCAACTGTAAAATGTGAGCGCAACAGTGACAGTTACGACTGAAGTATCTGGGATTCAATAGATTGAAGAAAAGGCTAATAGTTGAACATATCAGCCACATATCATCAGCTAAAAGCGAAGTCTTTCGCTGTCTCTCTCCATCCCTGTCCATGGACTCAATGTTAGGCAGTGAAGTTCCAGATTTTGGCAATTAAAGGGATATTTTGGGATTTTGTCAGAGGCCATTTATCAAATCAAATCAAATTTATTTATATAGCCCTTCGTACATCAGCTGATATCTCAAAGTGCTGTACAGAAACCCAGCCTAAAACCCCAAACAGCAAACAATGCAGGTGTAAAAGCACGGTGGCTAGGAAAAACTCCCTAGAAAGGCCAAAACCTAGGAAGAAACCTAGAGAGGAACCGGGCTATGTGGGGTGGCCAGTCCTCTTCTGGCTGTGCCGGGTAGAGATTATAACAGAACATGACCAAGATGTTCAAATGTTCATAAATGACCAGCATGGTCAAATAATAATTTATGTACTTCCCCATAGTCAGTTGAACTTGTAGATAATATTTTGATGTTTCTGTGTCCAGTATGAAGGAAGTTAGAGGCAGTTTTGTGAGCCAATGTTAATTAGCATTAGCACAATGGCTGGAAGTCTATGGGTATCTGCTAGCATGCCTGCAGTAGTTAAACGACATAATTGCAAAAATCCCGAAGTATCCCTTTAAGCCCTTATTCATCTGACTGTAACAGAACTTTATTGTAGAAATCTCTCACTGTCCCTTTACACTTTGATCTGTACTGATGAAGAGTGAATCTCTCACCATCACTTTAAACTTTGACCTGTACTGATGAAGAGTGAATCTCTCACTGTCCCTTTAAACTGTGGTCCTTCTGTAGCTCAGTTGGTAGAGCATGGCGCTTGTAACGCCAGGGTAGTGGGTTTGATTCCCGGGACCACCCATACGTAGAATGTATGCACACATGACTGTAAGTCGCATTGGATAAAAGCGTCTTCTAAATGGCATATATTATTATTATATATTAAACTTTGACCTGTACTGATGAAGAGTGAATCTCTCCCTGTCACTTTAAACTTTGATCTGTACTGATGAAGAGTGAATTGGAAAGAGATGGTCTCCTGACTACCATGTTCTGTGTCCCTCAGATCCAGTGCTGAATGAACAGACCATCTCCAACACAGACACCAAGGCAATAAGTGGATCCAATGCAACATGATGGACAGAGAGGAGGTAACATACAGACACACAGTTCTCCCCAAAGAATGTTGGATCGCAGCCACCTGGTGGACTGGCAGCGCCATTATGTAAAATAAAATACTTCAATATTTATGCGTAGATTGCAGGAAATGTCAGTTACAGGTGTTGAAAACACCTGCTCAGCTGCACCACCTTGATAAATAATCCTGGGGAGAACCCTGACATGTACACATTCTCACACCTGTCCACACACACATACCTGCACTCGCACAGAAACACCCAGATTGTAACAAGCCCAGACTTCCATTCTTTTGATCGTGTCTCTATTCCTTCTTGCCGTCCAGGAAAACCTTTGTTACCTCAACTTGTGACCCTTTCGTGGCAGAAACGATCTGCCTCCAAGTCTACAGCCATACTGGAGCAAGAAGTCAACTTGCAACACACACAACACTCGTGGATTAAACCTAAATCTTTCACAACGTGGGTTCTAGCGTTGCTTGGCCCCAGTCACACACAACGTATCGGATCCAAGCTATGAGGTGTGATATTGCCTCCTAGAACTGCCCCCCAGAAATCCCTGCCCGCTCCCCACCCCACCCAGCTCAACTCCCTGTTTTCAAATAAGCTGATGTCAGATGTGATACAGAGACTGACTCCAGGTCAGTTTGGCACTGGTGTTGTGCTGTGAGATGTGTGTTGGTCAGTATGGAGCTGCACTGGCCTGGGGTCAGATCTATAATAGCACTGAGTGGCATGGAGGCTCTTTTCTGCTATGGATAGAACAAATACTATATTAAAGAGAATAAACCATTTTTATTTAAATGTTTTTGTGCCTGTTTTTATTATTTTTTATTATATCGATTTCTGATTGATCAGTAGAAACCTAAATACTTACAGAGCATTCGGAGACTTTTCCCACATTTTGTTACGTTAAAGCCTTATTCTAAAATTGATTTCCCCTCAATCAACAATCAACCCAAAAGCAAAGACTTAAAGACTGAAGATTTTTTTTAAATTTATTACAAAAGAAAAACTGACATATTACATTTACGTAAGTTTTCAGACCTTTTTACTCTACCTTGTTGAACCACCTTTGGCAGCGATTACAGCCTTGAGTCTTGGGTATGACGCTACAAGCTTGGCACACCTGTATCTCTGCAGATCCTCTCGAGCTCTGTCAGGTTGGATATGGTGAGTATCACTGCACAGCTACTTTCAGGTCTCTCCAGAGATGTTCGACCGGGTTCAAGTCCAGGCTCTGGCAGGGCCACTCGAGGACATTCAGAGACTTGTCCCGAAGCCACTCTTGTGTTGTCTTGGCTGTGTACCTAGGGTTGTTGTCCTGTTGGATGGTGAACCTTTACCCCAGTCTGAGGTCCTGAGCGCTCTGCTGCAGGTTTTCATCAAGGATCTCTGTACATTGCTCTGTTTATCTTTGCCCCGATCCTGACTAGTCTCCCAGGCCCTGCCGCTGAAAAACATCCCACAGCATGATGCTGCCACCACCATGCTTCACCGTATGTATGGTGCCTGGTTTTTCCCCAATGTGACGCTTGGCATTCTGGCAAAAGAGTTCAATATTGGTTTCATCAGACCAGAGAAGCTTGTATCTCGTGGTCAGTCTTTAGGTTCCTTTTGGCAAACTCCAAGCGCACTGTCGTGTGCCTTTTACTGAAGTCTGGCCACTCTATCATAAAGGCCTGATTGGTGGAGTGCTGTAGAGATGGGAGAACCTTCCAGAAGGACAACCATCTCCACAGATGAAATCTAGAGCTCTGTCAGAGTGACCATCGGGTTCTTGGTCACCTCCCTGACCAAGGCCCTTCTCCCCTGATTGGTCAGTTTGGCAGGGCTGCCATCTCTAGAAAGAGTCTTGATGGTTCCAAACTTCCCCAGATTGTTGCCTCGACACCATCCTGTCTCGGAGCTCTATGGACAATTGCTTTGACCTCATGGCTTGGTTTTTGCTCTGACATGCACTGTCAACTGTGGGACCTTATATAGACAGGTGTGTGCTTTTCATGTCCAATCAAATGAATTTACCTCAGGTGGACTCCAAGTTGTAGAAACATCTCAAGGATGATCATGAGCTCAATTTTGAGTCTCATTGCAAAGCATCTAAATACTTAAGTAAATAAGGTAATTCTGTTTTTTTATTTTTAATATAAATTAGCGAAAATGTCACTTTTGCTTTGTCATTATGGGTTATTGTCTGTAGTTTGAGGATTTAATTTTTTTTTGTATTTGATCCATTTTAGAATAAGGCTAACGTAATATAATGTGGGGGGGAAATCAAGGGGTCTGTATTCGGAACGAATGCTCCAAGTCAAAATATGAACACTTCTCAAATCAGTGTCTAATACATTTCAAAATGTAAATTATAGAAAGTTATAGACGTCAGTTTCAATGTGTTGTTTTTAATAAATAATCTGTGAATGCCAGATTATTTCCAGAACATAAATTGTTCAACATTCATGCAATACAAATGATAAGAGTAATGATTAAAATGCAGTCTACAGAAGCCTAACTTCAGCAGGGCTGCGTTCAGCAGGTTGTAATACACTGAACACTGCAGAGAGAAATGCTATGAATAGAGCTGACACAATTCCACAACGTCGTGCCCTGCTGAACGCAGCCCAGGTAAGTTCTATTCGAAACCCATCTAAGGCACGCCCACAACACCACCTTTTCTCCTCTACAGCCAATCACACACATTCCTTGTCAAACATAGGAAAGGAGGAAGCTGCTGTGATTAGTCAGCTTTGGCTGCCTGACAGTATGAATTAAGGTTGCCATGGTAGCGTATCTCAGAGGCCTGTCGTTTTATATATATGGGTGTGTTCATCTGGCCAGATGTTGCTGATGCATTCCAGATCTCACAACGCCTGGAGAGGTGTTTAACCGATCAGATAACCACATGTTATATCGGTCTGGTGCCCGACAGCACAGTCAATGAAGTGGCACTCAACCATTGGTTGAGTCCAGCAATGTCTGAGCAGGGAAAGGCGGCCGATAACGTCCATGGACCTGGCATAGAAGACAAAGGATCCCACGTGAGGCGGAGGCAAGGGAAGCTCAGGCCTTCAGCTCAGTCACATCACATGAATACAGTAGCGCTGATACCAAGGGAGCTTGAAGCCCACCAAGGGAGCTCTCGCTCAACACAACAAAATAACAATCAGAACTGGGTCTGATTTAACCACACAATAAGATATGTGTTGTTAAATAGTGGTGGAAACTAATACCAGGGAAGATTTATTTTAAGTGAACATTCAGACCAGTCAGAATAGTTTGTCTTTAGCTGGTTTCTGGAAAATAATTCCTTGCTGTTCTTTACCTGTGTTCTGGAATAGAACTGAGTGCTCCTTGATGTTCTTTACGTGTGTTCTGGAATAGAACTGAGTGCTCCTTGGTGTTCTTTACCTGTGTTCTGGAATAGAACTGAGTGCTCCTTGGTGTTCTTTACCTGTGTTCTGGAATAGAACTGAGTGCTCCTTGCTGTTCTTTACGTGTGTTCTGGAATAGAACTGAGTGCTCCTTGGTGTTCTTTACCTGTGTTCTGGAATAGAACTGAGTGCTCCTTGCTGTTCTTTACGTGTGTTCTGGAATAGAACTGAGTGCTCCTTGGTGTTCTTTACCTGTGTTCTGGAATAGAACTGAGTGCTCCTTGATGTTCTTTACCTGGGTTCTGGAATAGAACTGAGTGCTCCTTGGTGTTCTTTACCTGTGTTCTGGAATAGAACTGAGTGCTCCTTGATGTTCTTTACGTGTGTTCTGGAATAGAACTGAGTGCTCCTTGGTGTTCTTTACCTGTGTTCTGGAATAGAACTGAGTGCTCCTTGATGTTCTTTACGTGTGTTCTGGAATAGAACTGAGTGCTCCTTGGTGTTCTTTACCTGTGTTCTGGAATAGAACTGAGTGCTCCTTGGTGTTCTTTACGTGTGTTCTGGAATAGAACTGAGTGCTCCTTGGTGTTCTTTACCTGTGTTCTGGAATAGAACAGTGCTCCTTGCTGTTATTTTTATCAAAGCTAAACGCTTAAAACAATCAGCTCCATGAAAAGGAGATAGAAAACTAATACCATAGACATTCATTGTTTTTTGTCCTGAAAATAAAAACTGACAAATTAAATGAGTTACAAATTCCATGACATGACCCTGTGGTTGTTTCCAGAAGTATAAGAAGCAGAAGCACAGTTTTACAGACATGGGCTGCAGTGGTATAATGTAGGCTATGTTCCCACTGGGCACAGACGTCAGTTCAACATTAGTTTTCATTTATATTTGGTTGAGTTGTCAACATTAAATTAACTAAAAATGTCACGATGACATTGGATTTAGGTTAAAAGATGGGTGTATAAAATAGACTAAATTCCCATTGGTTGATAACGTTCTCATCCAATCAGTTTTCCACATTGATTTAATTTCATCACATGTCATTTTTTTGGGTTGAAATGCTGTAATAACGTTGATTCAACCAGTTTTCGCCCAGTGGGTATTTTATATGATACAGCCAGACAAGGTTGGGCTCAATTCCATTTAAATTCCAGTCAATAGAGAAAGTAAACGTAATTCCAAATGTTCTTTATGGAAGAGAATTGGAATTTCAGTGTACTTCCTGAACTGAGCTCAACCTTGTAGCCAGGTTAGCTGGTGGTTACAGCAGGGGAACATCCACTACATTCAGCCTCAGGAACATTTTTACATTCTTCAGCAGATGTTCAGAGGTTTGGAAAACATCATTAGAAATTATTTATAGACTGAAAATTGACCACAAGAAGCCACAACACATATATTTGACAAAAAACAAAACCTTTTACATTTGTATACGATCACATGTGTCTCTGTTATGTGTTGGGGAATACTATGGAACACGTTTCCAAAATTTAAAATCTCTTGCAGCTGATTTGCTGGTGTTTTTTACAGTATTTTTAAATTGGGGGTGTGGCCAAATAAAATGACTGCGGGCCCCTGGGTTAAAATATTGAGGTAACTTGAATGTGAGTAAAGGCAACGGGATGGGAAATGCAGCAGCAGTAACCTAATGGGCAGGTGAACATGCCTCAAAGACACGCATTGGATATATGTGTCGTTCACTGGAGATGTAGTTATGTGACGTACAGTATCTGGTCCATACAGACGGACATATGATCCAGAGGGTTGAATATGAACCCCAAGGGAGACATCATCCAGGGGGTGGAAGACATCATCCAGGGGGTTGAATATGAACCCCAAGGGAGACATCATCCAGGGGGTTTGAATATGAACCCCAAGGGAGACATCATCCAGGCGGTTTGAATATGAACCCCAAGGGAGACATCATCCAGGGGGTTGAATATGAACCCCAAGGGAGACATCATCCAGGGGGTTGAATATGAACCCCAAGGTAGACATCATCCAGAGTTTGAATATGAACCCCAAGGTAGACATCATCCAGGGGTTGAATATGAACCCCAAGGTAGACATCATCCAGGGGTTGAATATGAACCCCAAGGTAGACATCATCCAGAGTTTGAATATGAACCCCAAGGTAGACATCATCCAGAGTTTGAATATGAACCCCAAGGTCAGACATCATCATCAGAGTTTGAATATGAACCCCAAGGAGACATCATCCAGGGGTTGAATATGAACCCCAAGGAGACATCATCCAGGG
>NW_025745359.1:10000-26906 GCF_021184085.1 Oncorhynchus gorbuscha | reverse complement strand
TACTCTCTCTTCTTTCTCCACTCCTCTTTCCTTCTCTTCCCCTACTCTCTCTTCTTTCTCCACTCCCCTTTCCTTCTCTTCCCCCTACTCTCTCTTCTTTCTCCACTCCTCTTTCCTTCTCTTCCCCTACTCTCTCTTCTTTCTCCACTCCTCTTTCCTTCTCTTCCCCTACTCTCTCTTCTTTCTCCACTCCTCTTTCCTTCTCTTTCCATACTCTCTCTTCTTTCTCCACTCCTCTTTCCTTTTCTTCCCCCTACTCTCTCTTCTTTCTCCACTCCTCTTTCCTTCTCTTCCCCTACTCTCTCTTCTTTCTCCACTCCTCTTTCCTTCTCTTTCCCTACTCTCTTCTTTCTCCACTCCCCTTACCTTCTCTTCCCCCTACTCTCTCTTCTTTCTCCAACCCTCTTTCCTTTTCTTCCCCCTACTTTCTCTTCTTTCTCCACTCCCCTTTCCTTCTCTTTCCATACTCTCTCTTCTTTCTCCACTCCTCTTTTCTTATCCCCATACTCTCTCTTCTTTCTCCCTCCTCTTGTCTCTCCTACTCTCTTCTACCTCCCTCCCCTTACGCTTCTCTTCCCCCCCCTACTCTCTCTTCTTTCTCCCTTCCCTCTTTCCTTTTCTTCCCCCTACTTTCTCTTCTACTCCACTCCCCTTTCTCCACTTCTTCCTTCTCTTTCCCCTACTCTCTCTTCTTTCTCCACTCCTCTTTCCTTATCTTCCCCCCTACTCTCTCTTCTTTCTCCACTCCTCTTCCTTCTCTTTCTCTCCCTTTCTCCCTCTCTTTCCTTCTCTTCTCTCTTTCTTATTTGTCACTCCTCTTTCCTTCTCTTCCCCTACTCTCTCTTATTTCTCCACCCCTCTTTCCTTCTCTTCTACTCCTCTTCTTTCTCTTCTTTCCTTCTCTTCCCCCTTCTCTTCTCTTCTTTCTCCACTCCTCTTTCCTTCTCTCCCCTACTCTCTCTTCTTTCTCCACTCCTCTTTCCTTCTCTTCCCCTACTTTCTCTTCTTTCTCCACTCTTCCTTCTGTCCCCCACTATTTCTCCACTCCTCTTTCCTTCTCTTCCCCTACTTTCTCTTCTTTCTCCACTCCTTCCTTCTCGGGCCCCTCTCTCTCTTCTCTCCACTCTTCCTTCTCTTTCCATACTTCTCTTTCCACTCCTCTTTCCTTCTCTTCCCCTACTCTCTCTTCTTTCTCCACCCTCTTTCCTTCTCTTCCCTACTCTCTCTCTTTCTCCACTCCCCTTTCTTTCTCTCCCCTACTCTCTCTTCTTTTCTCCACTCCTCTTTCCTTCTTCCCTTCTCTCTTCTTTCTCCACTCCTCTTTCTTCTCTTCCCCTACTCTCTTCTGTCTCCACTCCTCTTTCCTTCTCTTTCCATACTCTCTCTTCTTTCTCCCTCCTCTTTCCTTCTCTTCCCCCTACTCTCTCTTCTTTCTCCACTCTCTCTTCCTTCGTCTTTCCCCTCCCTCTCTTTTTCTCCACTCCTTCTCTTTCCTTCTCTTCCCCCTACTCTCTCTTCTTTTCTCCACCTCTTTCTTTCCTTCTCTTCTTTCTCCTACTCTCTCTTCTCTTCTCCACTCCTCTTCCTTCTCTTTCCTTCCCCTACTCTCTCTTCTTTCTCCACTCCTCTTTCCTTCTCTTCCCCTACTCTCTCTTCTTTCTCCACCTCCTCTTTCCTTCTCTCTTCCCCTCTCTTTCCTTCTCTTCCCCTACTCTCTCTTCTCTCCACCTTCCCTCTTTCCTTCTCTTCCCCCTCTCTCTTCTTTCTCCTCCTCTTTCCTTATCTTCCCCTACTCTCTCTTCTTTCTCCACTCCTCTTTCCTTCTCTTCCCCTACTCTCTCTTCTCTCCACTCCTCTTTCCTTCTCTTCCCCTACTCTCTCTTCTTTCTCCACTCCCCTCTTTCCTTTTTTTCCCCTACTCTCCTTCTTTCTCCACTCTCTCTTTCCTTCCTCTTCCCCCTACTCTCTCTTCTTTCTCCACTCCTCTTTCCTTCTCTTTTCCTACTCTCTCTTATTTCTCCACTCCTCTTTCCTTCTCTTCTTACTCTCTTATTTCTCCACTACTCTTCTTCTCTTCCCCTACTTTCTCTTCTTTCTCCACTCCTCTTCCTTCTCTTCCCCTACTCTCTCTTATTTCTCCACCCTCTTTCCTTCTCTTCCCCTACTCTCTTCTTTCTCCACCCTAGTTCCTTCTCTTCCCCCTACTCTCTCTTCTGTCTCCCTCCTCTTTCCTTCTCTTTCCTTACTCTCTCTTCTTTCTCCACTCCTCTTTCCTTCTTTCCCTCTCTCTCTTCTTTCTCCACCTCTCTTTCCTTCTCTTTCCCTACTCTCTCTTCTTTCTCCACTCCCCCTTTCTTTCTTTCCCCCTACTCTCTTTCTTTCTCCACTCTCTTTCCTTATCTTCCCACTCTCTCTCTTCTCCTCCTCTTCCTTCTCTTCCTACTCTCTCTTCTGTCTCCACTCCTCTTTCCTTCTCTTTCCATACTCTCTTTATTTCTCCACTCCTCTTTCCTTCTCTTCCCCTACTCTCTCTTCTCTCCTCTTTCTCTTCCCCTACTCTCTCTTCTTTCTCCCTCTTCCTTCTCTTCCCCATACTCTCTCTTCTTTCTCCCTCCTCTTTCCTTCTCTTCCCCTGCTCTCTCTTCTTTCTCCTCCTCTCCTTCCCCCTACTCTCTTTCTTTCTCCACTCCTCCTCTCCTTCTCTTCCCCCTACTCTCTCTTCTTTCTCCACCCTCTTTCCTTCTCTTCCCCCTACTCTCTCTCTTTCTCCACTCCCCTTTCCTTCTCTTCCCCCTACTCTCTCTTCTTTCTCCACTCCCTTTCCTTATCTTCCCTACTCTCTCTTCTTTCTCCACTCCTCTTTCCTTCTCTTCCCCTTCTTCTTCTTTCTCCACTCCTCTGTCCTTCTCTTCCCCTACTCTTTCTTATTTCTCCACTCTCTTTCCTTCTCTTCCCTACTCTCTCTTCTTTCTCCCACTCCCTCTTTCCCTTCTCCCCTCTCCTCTTCTTTCTCCACTCCTCTTTCCCTTCCCCTACTCTCTCTTCTTTCTCCCTCCTCTTTCCTTCTCTTCCCATCTCCACTTCCTCATGTCCTTCTCTTCCCCTACTCTTTCTGTCTCCACTCCTCTTTCCTTCTATTCCCCTCTCTCTCTTATTTCTCCTCTTCCTTCTCTTCCCTACTCTCTCTTCTTCTCCACTACCCCTTCTATTCCCCTCTCTTCTTCTGTCTCCACTCCTCTTTCCTTCTCTTTCCATACTCTCTCTTCTTTCTCCACTCCTCTTTCCTTCTCTTCCCCTACTCTCTCTTCTTTCTCCACCTCTCCCTTATCTTCCCCTACTCTCTCTTCTTCTCCACTCCTTTCTTTCTCTTCCCTACTCTCTCTTCTTTCTCCACTCCTCTTTTCTCTTCCCCCTACTCTCTTCTTCTCCACTCCTCTTTCCTTCTTCCCCTACTCTCTTCTTCTCCACTCCTCTTTCCTTCTCTTTCCAACTCTTCTTTCTCCACCCTTTCCTTCTCTTCCCCCCTACTCTCTCTTTCTCCACTCCCTTTTCTTCCCCCTCTACTCTCTCTTTCTTTCTCCACTCCTCTTTCCTTATCTTCCCCTACTCTCTCTTATTTCTCCACTCCTCTTCCTTCTCTTCCCCTACTCTCTCTTCTTTCTCCACTCCTCTGTCCTTCTCTTCCCCTACTCTTTCTTATTTCTCCACTCCTCTTTCCTTCTCTTCCCCTACTCTCTCTTCTTTCTCCACCCCTCTTTCCTTCTCTTCCCCTACTCTCTTATTTCTCCACCCTCTTTCCTTTTCTTCCCCTACTCTCTCTTCTTTCTCCACTCCTCTTTCCCTCTCTTCCCATACTCTCTCTTCTTTCTCCACTCCTCTTTCCTTCTCTTTCCCCTACTCTCTTCTTTCTCCACTCCCTTACCTTCTCTTCCCTACTCTCTCTCTTCTTTCTCCAACCCTCTTTCCCTTTTCTTCCCTCTTTCTCTTTTTCTCCACCCTTTCCTTCTCTTTTCCATACTCTCTCTTTTTCTCCACTCCTCTTTCCTTCTCTTCCCCAACTCTCTCTTCTTTCTCCACTCCTCTTTCCTTCTCTTCCCCTACTCTCTCTTCTTTCTCCACTCCTCTTTCCTTCTCTTCCCTACTCTCTCTTATTTGTCCACTCCTCTTCCTTCTCTTCCCTACTCTCTTTTCTCCACCCCTCTTCCTTCTCTTCCCCCTACTCTCTCCTTCTCCACTCCTCTTCCTTCTCGTCCCCTACTCTCTCTTATTTCTCCACTCCTCTTTCCTTCTCTTCCCCTACTTTCTTTCTTTCTCCACTCCTCTTCCTTCTCGTCCCTACTCTCTCTTATTTCTCCACTCCTCTTCCTTCTCTTCCCCTACTCTCTCTTCTTTCTCCACTCCTCTTTCCTTCTCTTCCCCTACTCTCTCTTCTTTCTCCACTCCTCTTTCCTTCTCTTCCCCCTACTCTCTCTTCTTTCTCCACTCCTCTTCCTTCTCTTCCCCCTCTCTCTTCTTTCTCCACCTCTTTCCTTCTCGTCCCCTTCTCTTTATTTCCCTACTCTCTTTCCTTCTCTTCCCCTCTCCTTTCTCCACTCCTCCTTCTCTTCCCCTACTCTCTTCTTTCTCACCTCTTTCCTTCTCTTCCCCCTACTCTCTCTTCTTTCTCCACTCCTCTTTCCTTCTCTTTCCTACTCTCTCTTCTTTCTCCACTCCCCTTTCTTTCTCTTTCCCCTACTCTCTCTTCTTTCTCCACTCCTCTTCCTTATTTTCTCTTATTTCTCCACTCCTTTCCTTCTCTTCCCTACTCTCTCTTCTTTCTCCACTCCTCTTCCTTCTCTTCCATACTCTCTCTTCTTTCTCCACTCCTCTTTCCTTCTCCCCTACTCTCTCTTCTTTCTCCACTCCTCTTTCCTTCTCTTCCCTACTCTCTCTTCTTTCTCCACTCCTCTTTCCTTCTCTTTCCCTACTCTCTCTCTTTCTCCACTCCCCCTTTCCTTCTCTTCCCCTACTCTCTCTTCTTTCTCCACCCCTCTTCCTCTTCTCTTCCCCTACTCTCTCTTCTTTCTCCACTCCTCTTTCCTTCTCTTCCCCTACTCTCTCTTTCTTTCTCCACTCCTCTTTCCTTCTCTTCCCCTACTCTCTCTTCTTTCTCCACTCCTCTTTCCTTCTTTCTCTTCTTATTTCTCCACTCTCTTTCTTCCCCTCTTCTCTCTTATTTCTCCACTCCTCTTTCCTTCTCTTCCCCTACTCTCTCTTATTTCTCCACTCCTCTTTTCCTTCTCTTCCCCTACTCTCTCTTCTTTTCTCCACTCCTCTTTCCTTCTCTTCCCCTACTCTCTCTTCTTTCTCCACTCCTCTTTCCTTCTCTTCCCCTACTCTCTCTTCTTTCTCCACCTCTTTCCTTCTCTTCCACTACTCTCTTCTTTCTCCACTCCTCTTTCCTTCTCGTCCCCTACTCTCTCTTATTTCTCCACTCCTTCCTTCTCTTTCCATACTTTCTTTCTTTCTCCACTCCTCTTTCCTTCTCTTCTCTCTCTTATTTCTCCTCCTCTTTCCTTCTCTTCCCCTACTCTCTCTTCTTTCTCCACTACTCGTTCCTTCTATTCCCCCTACTCTCTCTTCTGTCTCCCTCCTCTTTCCTTCTCTTTCCATACTCTCTCTTCTTTCTCCACTCCTCTTTCCTTCTCTTCCCCTACTCTCTTCTTTCTCCACCTCTCTTTCCTTCTCTTCCTACTCTCTTCTTTCTCCACTCCCCTTTCTTTCTCTTCCCCTACTCTCTTTCTTTCTCCACTCCTCTTTCCTTATCTTCCCCTACTCTCTCTTCTTTCTCCACTCCTCTTTCCTTCTCTTCCCCTACTCTCTCTTCTGTCTCCACTCCTCTTTCCTTCTCTTTCCATACTCTCTCTTCTTTCTCCACTCCTCTTTCCTTTTCTTCCCCCTACTCTCTCTTCTTTCTCCACTCCTCTTTCCTTCTCTTCCCATTCTCTCTCTTCTTTCTCCTCCTCTTTCCTTCTCTTTCCCTACTCTCTTTTTCTCCCTCCCCACTTACCTTCTCTTCCCCCTACTCTCTCTTCTTTCTCCAACCCTCTTTCCCTTTTTCTTCCCCCTACTTTCTCTTCTTTCTTTCTCCCCTTTCCTTCTCTTTCCATACTCTCTCTTCTTTCTCCACTCCCTCTTCTTATCTTCCCCTACTCTCTCTTCTTTCTCCACTCTTTCCTTCTCTTCCCTACTCTCTCTTCTTTCTCCACTCCTCTTTCCTTCTCTTCCCCTACTCTTTCTTATTTGTCCACTCTTTCCTTCTCTTCCCCTACTCTCTTTCTTTCTCCACCCCTCTTTCCTTCCTTCCCTACTCTCTCTTCTTTCTCCACTCCTCTTTCCTTCTCTTCCCCCTCTCTCTCTTCTTTCTCCACTCACTCTTTCCTTCTCTTCCCCCTACTCTCTCTTCTTTCTCCACTCCTCCTTTCCTTCTCGTCCCCTACTCTCTCTTATTTCTCCACCCTCTTTCCTTCTCTTCCTACTACTTTCTCTTCTTTCTCCACTCCTCTTTCCTTCTCGTCCCCTACTCTCTCTTATTTCTCCACCCTCTTCCTTCTCTTCCCCTACTCTCTCTTCTTTCTCCACTCCTTTTCCTTCTCTTCCCCTACTCTCTCTTCTTTCCACCTCCTCTTTCTTCTTCCCCTACTCTCTTCTCCACTCCTTCCTTCTCTTCCCCTACTCTCTCTTTTCTCCACTCCTCTTTCCTTCTTGTCCCCTACTCTCCCTTATTTCTCCACTCCTCTTCCTTCTCTTCCCCTACTTTCTCTTCTTTCCTCCACTCCTCTTTCCTTCTCGTCCCCCCTACTCTCTTATTTCTCCACTTTCTCTTCCTTCTCTTTCCATACTCTCTCTTCTTTCTCCACCTCTTCCTTCCTTCTCTTTCCCCTACTCTCTCTTCTTTCTCCACCTCTCTTTTCCTTCTCTTTCCCTACTCTCTCTTTCTTTCTCCACTCCCTTTCTTTCTCTTCTTCCCCCTACTCTCTTTCTTTCTCCACTCCTCTTTCCTTATCTTCCCTACTCTCTCTTCTTTCTCCACTCCTCTTTCCTTCTCTTCCCCCTACTCTCTCTTCTGTCTCCACCCTCTTTCCTTCTTCCATACTCTCTTTCTCCACCCTCTTCCTTCTCTTCCCTACTCTCTTTCTCTCCACCTCTTTCCTTATCTTTCCCTACTCTCTCTCTTTCTCCACTCCCCTTTCTTTCTCTTCCTCTACTCCCTCTTCTTCTCCACTCCTCTTTCCTTCTCTCCCCTACTCTCTTTCTTTCTCCACTCCTCTTTCCTTCTCGTCCCTCTCTCTCTTTCTCCACTCTTTCTCTTCCCCTACTCCTCTTTCTCCACTCCCCTTTCCCTCTTCTTCCCCTACTCTCTCTTCTTTCTCCACTCCCCTTTCCTTCTTTCCCCTACTCTCTCTTATTTCTCCACCCCTCTTTCCTTCTCTTCCCCTACTCCCTCTTCTTTCTCCACTCTCTTTCCTTCTCTTCCCCTACTCTCTCTTCTTTCTCCACTCCTCTTTCCTTCTCTTCCCCTACTCTCTTATTTCTCCCCCTCTTTCCTTTCTTCCCCCTACTCTCTCTTCTTTCTCCCACTCCTCTTTCCTTCTCTTCCCATACTCTCTCTTCTTTCTCCACTCCTCTTCCTTCTCTTCCCCCTACTCTCTCTTCTTTCTCCACTCCTCTTTCCTTCTCGTTCCCTACTCTCTTATTTCTCCACTACTCTTTCCTTCTCTTCCCTACTTTCTCTTTCTCCACTCCTCTTTCCTTCGTCCCCTACTCTCTCTTATTTCTCCACCTCTTTCCTTCCCTCTACTCTCTCTTCTTTCTCCACTACTGCGTTCCTTCTATTCCCCTACTCTCTCTTCTGTCTCCACTCCTCTTCCTTCTCTTTCCATACTCTCTCTTGCTTTCTCCACTCCTCTTTCCTTCACTTCTACTCTCTTTCTTTCTCCACCTCTCTTTCCTTCTCTTTCCTACTCTCTCTTCTTCTCCACTCCCCTTTCTTTCTCTTCCCCCTACTCTCTCTTCTTTCTCCACCCTCTTTCCTTATCTTCCCCTACTCTCTCTTCTTTCTCCACTCCTCTTTCCTTCTCTTCCCCTACTCTCTATTCTGTCTCCACTCCTCTTTCCTTCTCTTTCCATACTCTCTTTCTTTCTCACCCTCTTCCTTCTCTTCCCCTACTCTCTCTTCTTTCTCCACCTCTTCCTTATCTTTCCTACTTCTCCTTTCTCCACTCCCCTTTCTTTCTTCCCCCTACTCTCTCTTCTTTCTCCACTCCTCTTTCCTTCTCGTCCTCTACTCTCTTCTTCTCACCTCCCTCTTTCCTTCTCTTCCCCTACTTTCTCTTCTTTCTCCTACTCTTTCTTTCTCCACTCCCCTTCTCTTCCCCTACTCTCTCTTCTTTCTCCACTCCTCTTTCCTTCTCTTCCCCCTACTCTCTCTCTTCCTCCACCCATCTTCCTTAACTTCCCCCACTCTCTTCTTTCTCCACTCCTTTTCCTTCTCTTCCCCCTACTCTCTCTTCTTCTCCACTCCTATGTCCTTTCTTCCCCTACTCTTTCTTATTTCTCCACTCCTCTTCCTCCTTCTCTTCCCCTACTCTCTCTTCTTTCTCCCTCCTCTTTCCTTCTCTTCCCCTACTCTCTCTTATTTCTCCACCCTCTTTCCTTTTCTTCCCCTACTCTCTCTTCTTTTCTCCACTCCTCTTTCTTCTCTTCCCATACTCTCTCTTCTTTCTCCACTCCTTTTCCTTCTCTTCCCCCTACTCTCTCTTCTTTCTCCACTCCTCTTCCTTTCTCGTCCCTACTCTCTCTTTGCTTTCTCCACTCTCTTCCTTCTCTTCCCCTACTTCTTGTTTCTCCACTCCCCTTTCCTTCTCTTCCCTACTCTCTCTTCTTTCTCCACTACCCTTTCCTTCTCTTCCCTACTCTCTCTCTTTCTCCACTCCTCTTTCCTTTATCTTCCCTACTCTCTCTTTCTCCACTCCTCTTCCTTCTTCTCTTCCCCTACTCTCTCTTCTTTTCTCCACTCCTCTGTCCTTCTCTTCCCCTACTCTTTCTTATTTCTCCACTCCTCTTCCTTCTCTTCCCCTACTCTCTCTTCTTTCTCCACCCCTCTTTCCTTTCTTCCCTACTCTCTTATTTCTCCACCCTCTTTCCTTTTCTTACCCCTACTCTCTCTTCTTTCTCCACTCCTCTTTCCTTCTCTTCCCCATACTCTCTCTTCTTTCTCCACTCCTCTTCCTTCTCTTTCCCCTACTCTCTTCTTTCTCCACTCCCCTTTACCTTCTCTTCCCCTACTCTCTTTTCTTTTCTCCAACCTCTTTTCCTTTTCTTCCCCTACTTTCTCTTCTTTTTCTCCACCCCTTTCCTTCTCTTTCCATACTCTCTTCTTTCTCCACTCTCTTTCCTTATCTTCCCTACTCTCCCCTCCACTCTCTTCCTTCTCTTCCCTACTCTCTTCTTTCTCCACTCCTTCTTCCTTCTTCCCCTACTTCTTTCTTATTTGTCCACTCCTCTTTCCTTCTCTTCCCCTACTCTCTCTCTTCTTTCTCCACCCCTCTTTCCTTCTCTTCCCCTACTCCTTCTTTCTCCACTCTCTTTCCTTCTCTCCCCTACTCTCTCTTTATTTCTCCACTACTCTTTCCTTCTCTTCCCTACTTTCTCTTCTTTTCTCCACTCCTCCTTTCCTTCTCGTCCCCTACTCTCTTATTTCTCCACTCCTCTTCCTTCTCTTCCCTACTCTCTTCTCTTTCTCCACTGTTCCTTCTATTCCCCTACTCTCTTCTGTCTCCACTCCTCTTCCTTCTCTTTCCATACTCTCTCTTTTCTCCACTCCTCTTCCTTCTCTTCCCCTACTCTCTCTCTTCTCCACCTCTCTTTCCTTTTCTTTCCCCTACTCTCTTCTTTTCTCCACTCCCCTTTCTCTCCCTACTCTCTTGTTTTCTCCACTCCTCTTCCTTCTCTTCCCCTACTCTATCTTCTTTCTCCACTCTCTTCCTTCTCGTCCCCTACTCTCTTATTTCTCCACTCCTCTTCCTTCTTCCCTACTCTCTTCTTTCTCCACTCCTCTTCCTTCTCGTCCCCCACTCTCTCTTATTTCTCCACCCTCTTCCTTCTCTTCCCCTACTTTCTTCTTTCTCCACTCCTTTCCTTCTCGTCCCCCTACTCTCTTATTTCTCCACTCTTTCCTTCTTCCCCTACTCTCTCTTTTCTCCACTACTCGTTCCTTCTATTCCCCCACTCTCTCTTCTGTCTCCACTCCTCTTTCCTTCTCTTTCCATACTCTCTCTTCTCTCTTCCACTCCCTTTCCTTCTCTTCCCCCTCTCTCTCTTTTTTCTCCACCTCGCTTTCCTTCTCTTCCTACTCTCTTCTTTCTCCACTCCCTTTCCTTCTCTTCCCCCTACTCTCTCTTCTTTCTCCACTCCTCTTCTCCTTCTCTTCCCTACTCTCTCTTCTTTTTCTCACTCCTCTTTCCTTCTCGTCCCCTACTCTCTCTTATTTTCCACCTCTTTCCTTCTCTTCCCCCCTACTCTCTTCTTTCTCCACTACTCGCTCCTTCTTCCCCTACTCTCTCTTCTGTCTCCACTCCCTGTTTCCTTCTCGTCCCCTCTACTCTCTCTTATTTCTCCACCCTCTTCCTTCTCTTCCCCTACTCTCTCTTCTTTCTCCACCACTTGTTCCTTCTATTCCCCTACTCTTCTGTCTCCACCTCTTTCCTTCTCTTTCCATACTCTCTTCTTTTCTCCACTCCTTTCCTTCTCTTCCCCTACTCTCTCTTTCTTTCTCCACCTCGCTTCTCCTTCTCTTTCCTACTCTCTTCTTTCTTCTCCACCCCCTTTCTTTCTCTCTTCCCCCTACTCTCTCTTTCTTTCTCCACTCCTCTTTCCTTCTCTTCCCCTACTCTCTCTTCTTTCTCCACTCCTCTTTTCCTTCTCGTCCCTACTCTCTTATTTCTCCACTCCTCTTTCCTTCTTCCCCTACTCTCTCTTCTTTCTCCACTACTCGTTCCTTCTATTCCCTACTCTCTCTTCTGTCTCCACTCCTCTTTCCTTCTCGTCCCCTACTCTCTCTTATTTCTCCACTCCTCTTTCCTTCTCTCCCTACTCTCTTCTTTCTCCACTACTTGTTCCTTCTATTCCCTATCTCTTTCTGTCTCCACTCCTCTTTCCTTCTCTTTCATACTCTCTCTTCTTTCTCCTCCTCTTCCTTCTCTTCCCTACTCTCTCTTCTCCACCTCTTTCCTTCTCTTTCTACTCTCTCTCTTTCTTTCTCCACTCCCTTTCTTTCTCTTCCCCCTACTCTCTTTCTCCACTCCACTTTCTATTCTTCCCCCTACTCTTCTTCTTCTCCACTATCTTCCTTCTCTTCCCTACTCTCTTTCTTTCACCACTCCTCTTTCCTTCTCTTCCCCCTACTCTCTCTTCTCCACTCCTCTTTCCTTCTCTTCCCTACTCTCTCTTCTTTCTCCACTATCTTTCCCTCTCTTCCCCTACTCTTTCTTATTTCTCCACTCCTCTTCCTTCTCTCCCCTACTCTCTTTCTTTCTCCACCCTCTTTCCTTCTCTTCCCCACTCTCTCTTATTTCTCCACCCTCTTCCTTTTCTCCCCCTACTCTCTCTTCTTTCTCCACCCTTTTACTTCTCTTCCCCCTACTCTCTTCTTTCTCCACTCCTCTTCCTACACTTCCCCCTACTCTCTCTTCTTTCTCCAACCCTTTCCCTTTTCTTCCCCCTACTCTCTCTTTCTCCACTCCCCTTTCCTTCTCTTTCCATACTCTCTTCTTTTCTCCACCTCTTTCCTTCTCTCTTCCCTACTCTCTTTTCTTTCTCCACTCCTCTTCCTTCTCTTTCCTACTCTCTCTTTCTTTCTCCACTCCCCCTTTCCTTCTCTTCCCCCTACTCTCTTCTTTCTCCACTACTCTTTCCTTCTCTTTCCTACTCTCTCTTCTTTCTCCACTCCTCTTCCTACTCTTCCCCTACTCTCTCCTCCTTCTCCACTCCCCTTCCTTCTCTTTCCTACTCTCTCTCTCACTTCTCTCTTCCTTCTCTTTCCCTACTCTCTCTTCTTTCTCCACTCCTCTTTCCTTCTCTTCCCCCCTACTCTCTCTCTTCTTCACTCCTCTTTCCTTCTCTTTCCCTACTCTCTCTTCTTTCTCCACTCCCCCTTTCCTTCTCTTCCCTACTCTCTTCTTTCTCCACTCCTCCTTCCTTATCTTCCCTACTCTCTCTTCTTCACCACTCCTCTTTCCTTCTTCCCCTACTCTCTCTTTCTCCACTCCTCTTTCCTTCTCTTCCCCTACTCTCTTCTTTTCCACTCCTCTTTCCCTCTCTTCCCTACTCTTTCTTATTTCTCCACTCCTCTTCCTTCTCTTCCCCCTACTTCTTTCTTTCTCCACCCCTCTTTCCTTCTCTTCCCTACTCTCTTATTTCTCCACCCCTCTTTCCTTTTCTTCCCCCTACTCTCTTTCTTTCTCCACTCCTCTTTACTTCTCTTCCCCCTACTCTCTCTTCTTTCTCCACCTCCTCTTTCCTACACTTCCCCCTCTCTTCTTTCTCCAACCCTTCTTTTCTTCCCCCTACTCTCTCTCTTTCTCCACTCCCCTTTCCTTCTCTTTCCATACTCTCTCTTCTTTTCTCCACTCCTCTTTCCTTATCTTCCCTACTCTCTCTCTTTTCTCCACCTCTTTCCTTCTCTTTCCCTACTCTCTTCTTTCTCCACTCCCCTTTCTTTCTCTTCCCCTACTCTCTCTTCTTCTCCACTCCTATTTCCTTCTCTTCCCCTACTCTTCTTCTTCTCCACTCTCTTTCCTTCTCTCTTCCCCTACTCTCTCTCTTCTTTCTCCACTCCCCTTTCCTTCTCTTCCCCCTACTCTCTCTTCTTTCTCCACTACTCTTTCCTTCTCTTTCCCTACTCTCTCTTCTTTCTCCACTCCTCTTTCCTACTCTTCCCCTACTCTCTCCTCTTTCTCCACTCCCCTTTCCTTCTCTTTCCCTACTCTCTCTCTCCACTTCTCTTTCCTTCTCTTTCCCTACTCTCTCTTCTTTCTCCACTCCTCTTTCCTTCCTCTTCCCCCTCTCTCTCTTTCTTCACTCCTTTCCTTCTCTTTCCCTACTCTCTCTTCTTTCTCACTCCCCTTTCCTTCTCTTCCCCTACTCTCTTTTCTTTCTCCACTCCTCCTTCCTTATCTTCCCCTACTCTCTTTCTTTCTCCACTCCTCTTCCTTCTCTTCTCCTACTCTCTCTTCTTTCTCCACTACTCTTTCCTTCTATTCCCCTAATTTCTTTCTCCACTCCTCTTTCCTTCTCTTCCTACTCTCTCTTCTTTCTCCACTTCTCTTCCCTTCTCGTCCCCTACTCTCTCTTCTTTCTTCTCCACCTCTCTTTCCTTCTCTTTCCCTACTCCTCTTCTTTCTCCACTCCCTTTCTTTCTCTTCCCCTACTCTCTCTCTTTCTCCACTCCTCTTTCCTTCTCTTCCCTACTCTCTTCTTTTCTCCACCCTCTTCCTTCTCTTCCCTACTCTCTCTTCTTTCTCCACTCCTCTTTCCTTCTCTTCCCCACTCTATTATCTTTCTCCACTCCCCTTTCCTTCTCTTCCCCTACTCTCTCTTCTTCTCCACTACTCTTTCCTTCTCTTTCCCTACTCTCTCTCTTTCTCCACTCCTCTTTCCTACTCTTCCCCTACTCTCTCCTCTTTCTCCACTCCTTTCCTTCTTTTCCCTACTCTGTCTTCTTTTCTCCACTTCTCTTTCCTTCTTCCTGTCTTCTCTTCTTTCTCCAGTCCTCTTCCTTCTCTTCTCCCCCACTCTCTTCTTTCTTCACTCCTCTTTCCTTCTCTTTTCCTACTCTCTCTTCTTTCTCCACCCCCTTTCCTTCTCTTCCCCCCTACTCTCTTTTTTCTCCACTCCTCGTTTACTCTTCCCCCTACTCTCTCTTCTTTCTCCACTCCCTTTGCTTCTTCCTACTCTCTCTTCTTTCTCCAACTCTCTTCCTTCTCTTCCACTACTCTCTCTTCTTTCTCCACTCCTTTACCTTCTCTTCCCCCTACTCTCTCTTCTTTCTCCACTCCCTTCTTTCCTTCTTCCCTACTCTATCTTCTTTTCTCCACCCCTCTTTCCTTCTCTTCCCTACTCTCTCTTCTTTCTCCACTCCTCTTCCTTCTCTTTTTCCTACTCTCTTTCTTTCTCCACTCCTCTTTCCTTATCTTCCCTACTCTCTCTTCTTTCTCCACCTCTCTTTCCTTCTCTTTCCCTACTCTTCTTCTTTCTCCACTCCTCTTTCCTTCTCTTTCCCCTACTCTCTCTTCTTTCTCCACCCTCTCCTTCTCTTCCCTACTCTCTCTTCTTTCTCCACTACTCTTTCCTTCTCTCTTCCCTACTCTCTCCTTCTTTCTCCACTCCTCTTTCCTACTCTTCCCTACTCTCTCCTCTTTCTCCCCCCCTTTCCTTCTCTTCCCTACTCTCTCTTCTTTCTCCACTTCTCTTTCCTTCTCTTTCCCTACTCTCTTCTTTCTCCACTCCTCTTCCTTCTCTTCCCTACTCTCTCTCTCTTTCTTTCTTTCACTCCTCTTTCCTTCTCTTTCCCTACTCTCTCTTCTTTCTCCTCCTCTTTCCTTCTCTTCCCTACTCTTTCTTATTTCTCCACTCCTCTTCCTTCTCTTCCGCTACTCTCTCTTCTTTCTCCACCCCTCTTTCCTTCTCTTCCCCTCTCTCTTATTTCTCCACCCCTCTTCCTTTTCTTCCCCCTCTCTCTTTCTTTCTCCACTCCTTTTTCCTTCTCTTTCCATACTCTCTCTTCTTTCTCCACTCCTCTTTCCTTATCTTCCCCTACTCTCTTCTTTCTCCACTCCTCTTTCCTTCTCTTCCCCTACTCTCTTTCTTTCTCCACTCCTCTTTCCTTCTCTTCCCCTACTCTCTCTTCTTTCCACCCCTCTTTCCTTCTCTTCCCCACTCTCTCTCTTTCTCCACTCCTCTTTCCTTCTCTTCCCCTACTCTCTCTTCTTTCTCCACTCCTCTTTCCTTCTCTTCCCCTACTCTTTCTTATTTCTCCACTCCTCTTTCCTTCTCTTCCCCTACTCTCTCTTCTTTCTCCACCCCTCTTTCCTTCTCTTCCCCTACTCTCTCTTCTTTCTCCAACCCTCTTTCATTTTCTTCCCCCGACTCTCTCTTCTTTTTCCACTCCTCTTTCCTTCTCTTCTCCTACTCTCTCTTCTTTCTCCACTACTCTTTCCTTCTATTCCCCTACTCTCTCTTCTTTTCTCCACTCCTCTTTCCTTCTCTTTCCCTACTCTCTCTTCTTTCTCCACTTCTCTTCCCTTCTCTTCCCTACTCTCTCTTCTTTCTCCACTCTCTTTCCTTCTCTTTCCCTACTCTCTCTTCTTTCTCCACTCCCCTTTCTTTCTCTTCCCCCTACTCTCTCTTCTTTCTCCACTCCTCTTTCCTTCTTCCCCTACTGTCTCTTCTTTCTCCACTCCTCTTTCCTTCTCTTCCCTACTCTCTTCTTTCTCCACCCCCCTTTCCTTCTCTTCCACTACTCTCTCTTCTTTCTCCACTCCTCTTTCCTTCTCTTCCCCTCTCTATCTTCTTTCTCCACTCCCCCTTTCCTTCTCTTCCCCCTACTCTCTCTTCTTTCTCCACTACTCTTTCCTTCTCTTTCCCCTACTCTCTTCTTTCTCCACTCCTCTTTCCTACTCTTCCCCTACTCTCCTCTTTCTCCACTCCCCTTTCCTTCTCATTCCCTACTCTCTCTTCTTTCTCCACTTCTCTTTCCTTCTCTTTCCCTACTCTCTCTTCTTTCTCCCACTCCTCTTTCCTTCTCTTCCCCCTACTCTCTTCTTTCTTCACTCCTCTTTCCTTCTCTTTCCCTACTCTCTCTTCTTTCTCCACCCCCTTTCCTTCTCTTCCCTACTCTCTCTTCTTTCTCCACTCCTCGTTCCTACTCTTCCCCTACTCTCTCTTCTTTCTCCACCCCTCTTTCCTTCTCTTCCCCTACTCTCTCTTCTTTCTCCACCCCTCTTTCCTTTTCTTCCCCCTACTCTCTCTTCTTTCTCCACTCCCCTTCATTCTCTTCCCCTACTCTCTCTTCTTTCTCCACTACTCTTTCCTTCTATTCCCCTACTCTCTCTTCTTTCTCCACTCCTCTTTCCTTCTCTTTCCCTACTCTCTCTTCTTTCTCCACTCCTCTTTCCTTCTCTTCCCCTACTCTCTCTTCTTTCTCCACCTCTCTTTCCTTCTCTTTCCCTACTCTCTCTTCTTTCTCCACCCCCCTTACCTTCTCTTCCCCCTACTCTCTCTTCTTTCTCCACTCCTCTTTCCTTCTCTTCCCCTACTCTTTCTTCTTTCACCACTCCTCTTTCCTTCTATTCCCATACTCTCTCTTCTTTCTCCACTCCTCTTTCCTTCTCTTTCCCTACTCTCTCTTCTTTCTCCACTCCTCTTTCCTTCTCTTTCCCTACTCTCTCTTCTTTCTCCACTCCTCTTTCCTTCACTTCCCCTACTCTCTCTTCTTTCTCCACCTCTCTTTCCTTCGCTTTCCCTACTCTCTCTTCTTTCTCCACTCCCCTTTCTTTCTCTTCCCCCTACTCTCTCTTCTTTCTCCACTCCTCTTTCCTTCTCTTCCCCTACTCTCTCTTCTTTCTCCACTCCTCTTTCCTTCTCTTCCCCTACTATCTCTCTTTCTCCTCCCCTTTCCTTCTCTTCCCCCTACTCTCTCTTCTTTCTCCACTACTCTTTCCTTCTATTCCCCTACTCTCTCTTATTTCTCCACTCCTCTTTCCTTCTCTTCCCCTACTCTCTCTTATTTATCCACTCCTCTTTCCTTCTCTTCCCCTACTCTCTCTTCTTTCTCCACCCCTCTTTCCTTCTCTTCCCCTACTCTCTC
>NW_025745359.1:0-2500 GCF_021184085.1 Oncorhynchus gorbuscha | reverse complement strand
ACAGGGAGAGAGGGAGAGAGGGAAAGGGAGAGAGGGAGCTTCTCTCAGAGGGAGAGAGGAAAAGGAGAGAGGGAAAGGGAGAGAGGGAGCGAGACAGGAAAGGGAGAGAGTGAAGGGAGAGAGGGAGCGAGACAGAGGGAGAGGGAGAGAGGGAAAGGGAGAGAGGGAGCGAGACAGAGGGAGAGGGAGAGAGGAAAGGGAGAGAGGGAGCGAGGGAGAGGGAGGGAGAGAGGGAAAGGAGAGAGGGAGCGAGGGAGAGGGAGAGAGGGAAAGGGAGAGAGGGAACGAGACAAAGGGAGAGAGGGAGCGAGACAGAGGGAGAGGGAGAGAGGGAAAGAGGACAGAGGAGCGAGGTAGAGGGAGAGAGGGAAAGGGAGAGAGGAACAGAGACAAAGGGAGAGGAAAGGTAGAGAGGGAGCGAGACAGAGGGAGAGAGGGAAAGGGAGAGAGGGGCGAGACAGAGGAGAGGGAGAGAGGGGGAAAGGGAGAGAGGAGCGAGACAGAGGGAGAGATAGAGAGGGAGCGAGACAGAGGGAGAGGGAGAGAGGAAAGGGAGAGGGAGCGAGACAGAGGGAGAGGGAGAGAGGGAAAGGGAGAGAGGGAGCGAGACAGAGGGAGAGGGAGAGAGGGAAAGGAGAGAGGAGCGAGACAGAGGGAGAGGGAGAGGGGAAAGGGAGAAAGGGAGCGAGACAGGGGAAAGGGAGAGAGGGAAAGGGAGAGAGGGAGCGAGACAGAGGAGAGGGAAGGGAGGAGAAAGGGAGAGAGGGAGCGAGACAGAGGGAGAGGAGAGGGGAAAGGGAGAGAGAAGCGAGACAGAGACAGAGGGAGAGAGGGAAAGGGAGAGAGGGAGCGAGACAGAGGAAAGTGAGAGGGAGAGAGACAGGGAGAGGGAGAGAGGGAAAGGGAGAGAGGAAGGAGACAGAGGAGAGGGAGAGAGGGAAAGGGAGAGAGGGAAGGGAGACAGAGGAGAGGGAAAGGGAGAGGAGCGAGACAGGGAAAGGGAGAGAGGAAAGGGAGAGAGGGAGGAGACAGAGGAGAGGAGAGAGAGGAAGGGAGAGAGGGAGAGACAGGAGAGGGGAGAGAGGGAAAGGGAGAAGAGGAGCGAGACAGAGGGAGAGGGGAAAGGGAGAGAGGGAAGCGAGACAGAGGAGAGGGAGAGAGAAAGGGAGAAGAGGAAAGCGGAGACAGAGGAGAGGGAGAGAGGGAAAGGGAGAGAGGGAGGGAGACAGAGGGAGAGGAGAGAGGAAAGGGAGAGAGGGAGCGAGACAGAGGAGGGAGAGGGAAAGGGAGAGGGGAGCGAGACAGAGGGGAGAGAGGAGGAAAGGGAGAGGAGCGAGACAGAGGGAAGAGGAAAGGAGAGAGGGAGCGGACAGGGGAAGAGGGAGAGAGGAAAGGGAGAGGGAGCGAGACAGAGGAGGGGAGAGAGGGAAAGGGAGAGAGGGAGCGAGACAGAGGGAGAGAGGGAAAGGGAGAGAGGGAGCGAGACAGAGAGAGAGGAGAGAGGGAAAGGGAAAGGGAGAGAGGAAAGAAAGAGAGAGGGGAGCTAGACAGAGGGAGAGGGAGAGAGGGAAAGGGAGAGAGGAGCCCCAGAGACAGAGGGAGAGGGAGAGAGGGAAAGGGAGAGAGGAGCGAGACAGAGGGGAGAGAGGAGAGAGGGAAAGGGAGAGAGGAGCGAGACAGAGGGAAAGGGAGAGAGGGAGCAGAGACAGAGCGAAAGGGAGAGATGGAAAGGGAGAGAGGAAAGGGAGAGAGGGAGCACAGACAGAGGGAAAGGGAGAGAGTGAAAAGGAGAGAGGGAGCAAGACAGAGGGAGAGAGGAAAGGAGAGAGGGAAAGGGAGAGAGGGAGCGAGACAGAGGAAAGGGAGAGAGTGAAAAGGAGAGAGGGAGCAAGACAGAGGGAGAGAGGGAAAGGGAGAGAGGGAAAGGGAGAGAGGAAAGGGAGAGATGGAAAAGGAGAGAGGAGCAAGACAGAGGAGAGAGGGAAGGGAGAGAGGAAAGGGAGAGATGGAAAAGGAGAGAGGGAGCAAGACAGAGGGAGAGAGGGAAAGGGAGAGAGGGAAAGGGAGAGGGAAAGGGAGAGAGGAGCTGAGACAGAGGGAAAGGGAGAGAGTGAAAAGGAGAGAGGGAGCAAGACAGAGGGAGAGGGAAAGGGAGAGAGGAAAGGGAGAGAGGGAAAGGAGAGAGAGGGAGAGAGACAGAGGGAAAGGAGAGAGTGAAAAGGAGAGAGGAGCAAGACAGAGGGAGAGAGGAACTGGAGAGAGGGAAAGGGAGAGAGGGAAAGGGAGAGGGAGAGCGAGACAGAGGGAAAGGGAGAGATGTAAAAGGAGAGAGGAGCAAGACAGAGAGAGAGGGAAAGGGAGAGGGAAAGGGAGAGATGTAAAAGGAGAGAGGAGCAAGACAGAGGGAGAGAGGAAAGGAGAGGGAAAGGAGAGAGGAAAGGGAGAGATGTAAAGGAGAGAGGGAGCAAGACAGAGGGAGAGAGGGAAAGGGAGAGGGAAA
>NW_025745358.1:0-26958 GCF_021184085.1 Oncorhynchus gorbuscha | reverse complement strand
TTTACATTACATTTACATTTAAGTCATTTAGCAGACGCTCTTATCCAGAGCGACTTACAAATTGGTGCATTCACCTTATGACATCCAGTGGAACAGTCACTTTACAATAGTGCATCTAAAACTTAAGGGGGGGTGAGAGGGATTACTTATCCTATCCTAGGTATTCCTTAAAGAGGTGGGGTTTCAGGTGTCTCCGGAAGGTGGTGATTGACTCCGCTGTCCTGGCGTCGTGAGGGAGTTTGTTCCACCATTGGGGGCCAGGGCAGCGAACAGTTTTGACTGGGCTGAGCGGGAGCTGTACTTCCTCAGTGGTAGGGAGGCGAGCAGGCCAGAGGTGGATGAACGCAGTGCCCTTGTTTGGGTGTAGGGCCTGATCAGAGCCTGGAGGTACTGAGGTGCCGTTCCCCTCACAGCTCCGTAGGCAAGCACCATGGTTTTGTAGCGGATGCGAGCTTCAACTGGAAGCCAGTGGAGAGAACGGAGGAGCGGGGTGACGTGAGAGAACTTGGGAAGGTTGAACACCAGACGGGCTGCGGCGTTCTGGATGAGTTGAAGGGGTTTAATGGCACAGGCAGGGAGCCCAGCCAACAGCGAGTTGCAGTAATCCAGACGGGAGATGACAAGTGCCTGGATTAGGACCTGCGCCGCTTCCTGTGTGAGGCAGGGTCGTACTCTGCGGATGTTGTAGAGCATGAACCTACAGGAACGGGCCACCGCCTTGATGTTGGTTGAGAACGACAGGGTGTTGTCCAGGATCACGCCAAGGTTCTTGGCGCTCTGGGAGGAGGACACAATGGAGTTGTCAACCGTGATGGCGAGATCATGGAACGGGCAGTGCTTCCCCGGGAGGAAGAGCAGCTCCGTCTTGCCGAGGTTCAGCTTGAGGTGGTGATCCGTCATCCACACTGATATGTCTGCCAGACATGCAGAGATGCGATTCGCCACCTGGTCATCAGAAGGGGAAAGGAGAAGATTAATTGTGTGTCGTCTGAATAGCAATGATAAGAGAGACCATGTGAGGTTATGACAGAGCCAAGTGACTTGGTGTATAGCGAGAATAGGAGAGGGCCAAGAACAGAGCCCTGGGGGACACCAGTGGTGAGAGCGCGTGGTGAGGAGACAGATTCTCGCCACGCCACCTGGTAGGAGCGACCTGTCAGGTAGGACGCAATCCAAGCGTGGGCCGCGCCGGAGATGCCCAACTCGGAGAGGGGTGGAGAGGAGGATCTGATGGTTCACAGTATCGAATGGCAGCCGATAGATCTAGAAGGATGAGAGCAGAGGAGAGAGAGTTAGCTTTAGCAGTGCGGAGCGCCTCCGTGATACAGAGGAGAGCAGTCTCAGTTGAATGACTAGTCTTGAAACCTGACTGATTTGGATCAAGAAGGTCATTCAGAGAGAGATAGCGGGAGAGCTGGCCAAGGACGGCACGTTCAAGAGTTTTGGAGAGAAAAGAAAGAAGGGATACTGGTCTGTAATTGTTGACATCGGAGGGATCGAGTGTAGGTTTTTTCAGAAGGGGTGCAACTCTCGCTCTCTTGAAGACGGAAGGGACGTAGCCAGCGGTCAGGGATGAGTTGATGAGCGAGGTGAGGTAAGGGAGAAGGTCTCCGGAAATGGTCTGGAGAAGAGAGGAGGGGATAGGGTCAAGCGGGCAGGTTGTTGGGCGGCCGGCCGTCACAAGACGCGAGATTTCATCTGGAGAGAGAGGGGAGAAAGAGGTCAGAGCACAGGGTAGGGCAGTGTGAGCAGAACCAGCGGTGTCGTTTGACTTAGCAAACGAGGATCGGATGTCGTCGACCTTCTTTTCAAAATGGTTGACGAAGTCATCTGCAGAGAGGGAGGAGGGGGGGAGGAGGATTCAGGAGGGAGGAGAAGGTGGCAAAGAGCTTCTTGCAAAGGTTTTAGCAGACCGGTTGCGCACAGCCCTTCCCTACGTCGTCCATGAGGATCAGACGTGCGGGGTAGAGGGCCTCTCTATTAGATGGAACCTACTGTTAATCAGGGACTCCATCGCTTGGGTTGAAGATAGAGGACTGCCTTTAATGGTAGCAGCGCTAGATCAGGCGAAAGCCTTTGATCGCGTGAATAGATCCTTTTTATTCAGAGTGTTAGGTCGATTAGGATTTGGGGAGAAGTTCATAGGATGGATTCGTATATTATATGTCGGAGCGGGGTGCCGAGTTAGTGTAAATAGTCACTTGGGTGATGTTGGGTGCCCACTCTCGGCTCTCCTCTTCGTTCTGTACATGGAGCCTCTGGGGGCTGCCATTAGGGCAGACACAGGGGTGGAAGGCTTGTTGATCCCTGGAAGTGGTGGGCTGCATGTTAAGATGACGCAGTACGCCGACAACACTTCCTTGCTGTTGTGCAAGGACTCGTGCCTGACAAGGTCCCTTGCCATCTTTGGGGATTTCACCCGAGCATCGGAAGCGGTTCTGAACCATGCAACGTCTTCCGTCAAGTTTTTCGGGAAGATGGCATGGTAGAACGGATGTGCCCGGGGGGTTATCTCTCTGTGAGGGGGCCCTGAGGATTCTCGGGTCCATTTTGAGGCCTTCGGCTCAGCGACGCTAAACTGGAACATGCGTATCGCAGTGGTACAGAGGAAGCTAGCAATGTGGAAGGCTAGGTATTTGTCTTTTATGGGCAAAGTCCTGGTCCTAAAGGTGGATGTGTTGTCGTCTCTTTTGTATTTGGCGTACATCTACCCATTGCCGGCTTGTCTGAGGAGGCCTCTAGTGAGGCTTGTGTTTCAGTTCATGTGGAGTGGCAGGTGCGAGTGGGTCGCCAGGGCACGTATGCTCTGTCCCATCGGGGAGGGAGGTAGGGGGGTACCACATTTCCCCCTCAAGCTGGACACAATTTTTGTTTCTTTCTTGTTAACGGAGCTTGCTCATCCAGTGATACACCCATCCGGTTACCTCCTGCGGGTGTTCTTCTCGTATCAGGCGAGAAGCGTAAAGGTGTGGTCTAACACGGGTCTTCGAGCGGAACAGCTGCCGTGGCACTTTGGTCATGCGGCCAAGTGGCTGCGTGCGCACCCTGAGGTTGAAGTTGCCCGAGTATGTACGAGGAGGTCAGAAAGGCAGGGAGTCCGGCGCCTGTAGTGGGCATCTCAGAAGTGGTCTGGGAGGGAGTGCAGGCGCGGGGTCTGGACAACAGGCTCAAGGACCTGAATTGGTTGAGCCTCCATAAGTGCTTACCGGTACGTTCCATCATGTACCGGTGTAGTTTGGTGCAATCCCCCACCTGTCCAAGATCCTCTTGTGGCAGGGAGGAGACTGCGCGCCATGTCTTTTGGGACTGTGCCTTTGCCGGAGTAGTATGGTTTCTGCTCTGGCTTCTCACAAGTCTCTTTAAACGGGGGCTGTGGGAAGCCAGGCAGAACATGGTGAAGACAGGGAGAGATTGGGGGGTGGAAGGGATAGAAAATTATGAGTTGTAAAGAATGAATGGTATTGAAGGTAATAAATAATTTTTTCACGTTACGTTGATTGTTTTTATATTGTTCCTATTTTCATCTTTATTAAAGATGTTTAATAATAACCACGCTGCATTTTGGTCCTCCTCTCTTACAACGGAAGAAAACCTTAACAGAATCACCCACTACAACAGGACCAAGCGGCGTGGTAACAGGCTGCGGCAGCAGGAGTAGCGAAATCCAGATTTCTGGACATGGGAGGAAATCTTGGACGGTAAAGGACCCTGGGCACAGCCAGGAGAATATCGCCGTCCCAAAGAAGAGCTGGAGGCGGTGAAGGTGGAGAGCCGCTGGTATGAGGAGGCAGCACGGCGACGCGGATGGAAGCCCGAGAGTCAGCCCCAAAAATGTCTTGGGGGTGGCACACAGGGAGTATGGTGAAGCCAGGTAGGAGACCTGCGCCAACTTCCTGTGCTTACCGGGAGGCTAGAGAGACCGGGCAGGCACCGTGTTATGCTGTAGAGCGCACGGTGTCTCCAGTGCGGGTGCATAACCCGGTGCGGTACATACCAGCTCCTTATATCGGCCGGGGTAGAGTGGGCATCGAGCCAAGTGTCATGAAGCCGGCTCTATGCATCTGGTCTCCAGTGCGTCTCCTTGGGCCGGCTTACAAGGCATCAGCCTTGCGCACGGTGTCCCCGGTTCGCCTGCATAGCCCAGTGCGGGCTATTCCACCTCGCTGAACACTAGGCCGAACACAGAAAACCAACCTAGAAACACAAAACATAGCATGCCCACCCAACTCACGTCCTGACCAACTAAAACAAACAATTAACACAATAACTAGGGTCTGAACGTGACACATCTTCTGAGCATGACTCCTAATCGTTGGAAGGTTTTGTTCATCGAGAGATGCAAAGAACCTTGTCAGTGACATTGTTTTGAATAGTTCTCCAATCACTGCATCAGACTGAAGATCGTTCCACACTGGAAGGTGAAAGGAGATGAACCAACAGCATGCCATTTTCCAACACTTTGAAATCCTCAAAACGTCAAGAAAACTCACCGCTCAAAGCACACAGCAGCGATGTATACTTCTCCCGCTGGTCATCTGATAGGGAACAGACTAGTAGTGTCGGGAATGTGGGTGAGATTGTTGGCTTCTACTTGATGGGTCACAATGAGTCATTTTTGCTTGAAGGCTTTGACAAGGCTGTACATCTGATGTTCAAAATGGCCCTTCCCTTGTAGTTTTGAATTCAGTTAATTCATGATGTCCACGGTGAAGGCAAAATCAGCAAACCATTCTTTATCTTGCAGTGGAGGGATATCTACACATTTTCCTTTCATTTGCAAAAACTCAGCAATCTCTGACTTCAGGTCCCACCCTTTTAAGCACCTTCCCCAAACTCAGCCATCTCACGTTTGTGTGGTAGGGGAGATCTGCATGACCCGACTCTGTCTCTTCCAACAGTGAGACAAACTGCCTGTGATTTAAAGATTTAGATTTTATGAAGTTTACCACTTTAGTGACTGTATCCACAACATGGCTCATTTTCAGAACACATTTACAGAGCACCTGTCATGTTTTGTCTTATATTGTCTTGTCATTATGCTTTCCCTTCTGTTCGTTTCCCCCTGCTGGTCTTATTAGGTTCGTTCCCTTTTCTATCCCTCTCTCTCCTCTCTCTATTGTTCCGTTCCTGCTCCCAGCTGTTCCCCTATCTTGTCCTCTGATTAGAGTCCCTATTTCTCCCCTTGTTTTCCGTTTCTGTCCTGTCGGATCCTTGTATGATGTTCGCTGTGCTGTGTCGTTGTCTCGCCCTGTCGTGTCTTGTCTCCTTCAGATGCTGCGTGTAGCAGGTGTCTTGGTCTGCTACGGTCGGTGCCTTCCCGAGGCAACCTGCAGTCAATGGTCGAGTCTCCAGTCTGTCCTCGTCACTACGAGTGGATTTAAGTTTTTTCATGTTTTGTTTTCGTCTTGAGTTTTACTGGAATAAAGACTCTGTTTTCGCTAAATCGCTTTTGGGTCCTCATTCACCTGCATAACAGCACCTCCTGATGAATAATGCAATGCAGGAAAATAATTTTCTGATCTGGTTTCAGCTTGGCTATTTGATCTTGTATCCTTTTCAAAAGGCCAACATTTTTTCCTGTCAGGTTTGGGCACCTATCAGTGGTCACACTGTATAACTTTTCAAAACTCAGTCCCAGCTTTGCCACACACTTATTAACCTCTTCCATTAAATTGTTCCCTGTGGATGTGCTCTTCATTGACTGCACTGAAGCAAACTCCTCTGTAATTTCAAAGTCTGGGTTTATGCCTAGTAAGAATATCAACAACTACGCCGTGCCTGATTTTTTTTTTCATGTTTTTTGTAACTTATTTTGTACATAATGTTGCTGCTAACATCTCTTATGACCGAAAAGAGTTTCTGGAAATCAGAACATCGATTGCTCACCTTGAAATGGACAAAGAATATTTCTTTAAGGAGTCGGACGAGAGGGATTTACTCCAGACACCCGAACAGGCCCTCCTACCCGTCATTCGCAGGTGAAAGACACTGAAAAGATATCGCGGAAAGAGATGGGGGTGCCTTGTGAGGATCCGCCGATGAGTGGCTACTCTGCCCTTGCCATCCGTACTACTGGCAAACGTAGAATAGCTGTGAAATAAAATGAAAGAACTAGAAGCATGTATATCCTACCAACGGGACATAAAAACTGTAATATCTTTTGTTTCACTGAGTCGTGGCTGAACGACGGCTTGGTTTGACACTATCGGCAGTATAGAATAGCGGCCTCTGGTGAGACAAGGTGTGGTGGTCTATGTGTATTTGTAAACAACAGCTAGTGCACGATATCGAAGGAAGTCTCGAGGTTTTGCTCGCCTAAGGTAGAGTATCTCATGATAAGCTGTAGACCACGCTATCTACCTAGAGAGTTTTCAACTGTATTTTTCGTAGCTGTCTACATACCACCACAAACTGATGCTGGCACTAATATCGCACTCAATGAGCTGTATACCGCCATAAGCAAGCAGGAAAATGCTCATCCAGAGTTGCCGCTCCTAGTGGCCAGGGACTTTAATACAGGGAAACTTAAATCCGTTTTACCTCATTTCTATCAGCATGTTAAATGGGCAACCCGAGGGAAAAACACTCTAGACCACCTTTACTCCAGACACAGAGATACGTACAAAGTTCTCCCTCACCCTCCATTTGGCAAATCTGACCATAATTATATCCTCCTGATTCCGAGGCACCAGTGACTCGGTCAACAAAAAAAGTGGTCAGATGAAGTAGCCCGCCTGGTGTTCAACCTTCCCAAGTTCTCACGTCACCCCGCTCCTCCGTTCTCTCCACTGGCTTCCAGTTGAAGCTCGCATCCGCTACAAGACCATGGTGCTTGCCTACGGAGCTGTGAGGGGAACGGCACCTCAGTACCTCCAGGCTCTGATCAGGCCCTACACCCAAACAAGGGCACTGCGTTCATCCACCTCTGGCCTGCTCGCCTCCCTACCACTGAGGAAGTACAGCTCCCGCTCAGCCCAGTCAAAACTGTTCGCTGCCCTGGCCCCCCCAATGGTGGAACAAACTCCCTCACGACGCCAGGACAGCGGAGTCAATCACCACCTTCCGGAGACACCTGAAACCCCACCTCTTTAAGGAATACCTAGGATAGGATAAGTACTGTAAGTCGCTTTGGATAAAAGCGTCTGCTAAATGGCATATATTATTATTATATTATTAATCCCTCTCACCCCCCCCCCCTTTAAGATTTAGATGCACTATTGTAAGTGACTGTTCCACTGGATGTCATAAGGTGAATGCACCAATTTGTAAGTCGCTCTGGATAAGAGCGTCTGCTAAATGACTTAAATGTAAATGTAATGTAGATGCTAAGCTACCAGTCTGTTTTGCTAGCACAGACTGGACTATGTTCTGGGATTCTTCCGATGGCATTGAGGAGTACACCACATCAGTCACTGGCTTCATTAATATGAGCATCGATGACATCGTCCCCACAGTGACTTTACACACATACCCCAACCAGAAGCCATGGATTACAGGCAACATCCGCACTGAGCCAAAGGGTAGAGCTTCCGCTTTCAAGGAGTTGGACTCTAACCCTGAAGCTTATAAGATATCCCGCTATGCCCTCCGACGAACCATCAAACAGGCAAAGCGTCAATACAGGACTAAGATCGAATTGTACTACAGCAGTTTCGACTTTCGTCGGATGTGGCAGAGCTTGCAAACTATTACAGACTACAAATGGAAGCACAGCTGAGAGCTTCCCAGTGACACAAGCCTACCAGATGAGCTAAATCACTTCTGTACTCGCTTGAGGCAAGTAACACTGGAACATGCATGAGAGCACCAGCTGTTCTGGATGACTGTGTGATCACGCTCTCTGCAGCCGATGTAAGTAAGACCTTTAAACAGGTCAACATTGACAAGGCCGCAGGGCCAGACTGATTACCAGGACGTGTACTCCGAGCATGCGCTGACCAACTGGCAAAGACCTTCACTGACATTTTCAACCTCTCCCTTTCTGAGTCTGTAATACCTACATGTTTCAAGCAGACCACCATAGTCCCTGTGCCCAAGAACACTAAGGTAACCTGCCTAAATTACTACCGACACGTAGCACACGTCTGTAGCCATGAAGTGCTTTGAAAGACTGGCCATGGCTCACATCAACACCATTATCACAGAAACCCTAGACCCATTCCCATTTTCACTCCACACTGCCCTTTCCCACTTGGACAAAAGGAACACCTATGTGAGAATGTTATTAATTGACTACAGCTCAGAGTTCAACACCATAGTGCCCTCAAAGCTCATCACTAAGCTAAGGACCCTGGGACAAAGCATCTCCCTCTGCAACTGGATCCTGGAATTCCTGATGGGCCACCCCCAGGTGGTAAGGGTAGGTAACAACACATCCACCACACTGATCCTTAACACGGGGGCTCCTCATTGGTGCGTTTTCAGTCCCCTCCTGTACTCCCTGTTCACTTATGACTGCACGGCCAGGCACGACTCCAACACCATCATTAAGTTTGCAGATGACACAACAGTGGCAGGCCTGATCACCAACAATGACGAGACAGCCAAAAGGAAGGAGGTCAGAGACCTGGCCGTTTGGTGCCAGGCCAACAACCTCTCCCTCAACGTGATTAAGACTAAGGAGATGATTGTGGACTACAGGAAAAAGAGGACTGACCACACCCCCATTCCCATCGAGGGGGCTGTAGTGGAGCAGGTTGAGAGCTTTAAGATCCTTGGTGTTCGCATCACCAACAAACTAACATGGTCCAATTATCCTGACTGTTTGCATCACTGCCTGGTATGGCAACTGCTCTGCACTGGTTTGAAGTCGTAGGCAGGGCTACCTCATCACGAGCGCGTGAGTCAAACTCACCTCTGCTACATTCACCCCCTTCTGCGAGAGAACTCTTTATTTCCTTGCTTTTTCAGGGACCACCTCAAAGCTAACTGAGGTCCCCCAGGGCTCAGTCCTAGTCCCCCTGGTTGAGAATAACTCATTTAGATGACACAGAAACCATATTCTCAAACACAGCAGACTGCCGGGTTCCGTCAGAGTGCCTTGCCTTATGAATGATCAAAGATATCCTGCCAATAAATATTTTTAATTCAGTCAAGTGATCCATACCCTAGCAAAAAAATAACAGACGACAATGCTGATTCAAGTGAATACCAATGGATTATTGTCACGGATCCCTTCTGAACTGTCATTACGCACTGGTCCCTATTCCCATTGATTAGTTATTGTATAAGTGTGCCCTTTGTTCACCATTGTCCTGTCGATTATTGTTCCAATGTCCATTGGTTGTGTGAGTACCTGTGCTTTGTTGTTTTGGCTTTCGTGCCACGTATATTGTGCAGATGATTATGGTCTCGTCCCATGTGATAATCATTGTGTGCTTGTGTTATTTATTCAAGGTACTCCTTGCTCTTTTGTTTGGGTTTCTACCCTGTGTTTTGTATATGTGTTTGTTTGGTATTCGCCCCTGTGCCTTTACATAGCACGCTGTAATTTGAGAAATAAAAACCCTATTACGCATTTCTGCGCCTGTCTCCCGATCTATTTATACCGACGTGACAGTGACAAATAAACTTTGATTTGATATGTTACATATAGTAAATCCCTGGTCAGGCAACATCATAATAGTGCATTCGACTATATATCCTATTTTTCTACTTTACAGACATACATTTTCATTATGTAGTTCTCAAATCTGTAGTACACAAACCAGTTTAAATGTAAATCTATAGGTTTACAAAAAGTTTAAGTAACAATCAATTATTTGTAGACAACACTGATTAAGTTTGGTGAAAAAGTGTCTATGATTTTTGGTACTTAGTCAATTGAAAATGTGCTGAAGAGTTTTGAATAACTGCCTTTTTGATGATCTGTTTTGAGTTTTGTACTAAGGAAATTGCCACAAAGCGATTGAAAAAAAAACGGTATTTTACTAACTTTGGAGTAAAATGTAAATGCACCTCATACCAAGCGCTTGGAGGGAGCGAAAGAGAGAGAATAAACAGAGGAGGAAACGCTGAAACAAGCACATGCATCCGCTGACAAGGCAGACACGTGCTGGTGGGAACTTTTTCCTTTTTCAGCTATGTTGGTCCAGTTTCAGCTAGATATTGGTCGTACTTGATATTTACAAGTGTAACTGGGAACCAAAGTAGATGTAACCGATGTGAAATAGCTAGCTAGTTAGCAGGGTGCGCGCTAATAGCGTTTCAATCGGTGACATCACTCACTCTGAGACCTTGAAGTATTTGTTCCCCTTGCTCTGCAAGGGCCGCAGCTTTTGTGGAGCGAGGGGCAACGATGCTTCGAGTGTGCCTGTTGTCTGTGTGCAGAGGGTCCCTGGTTCGAGCCCAGGTAGGAGCGAGGAGAGGGATGGAAAGCTATACTGTTACATAAAGTTGCTAATTACATCCTCTCATGGGGGAGTGTTATGTGAGTGGCACACCATATGGAGCAGTCTATTGGCTGACAAGATCAGATCAATCATGGCTGATTGGCTGGACGGCAGCCATTAACATGATAAATGGACGTGTAGGGTCTGTCACAATTCTCAAAGATGATGCCTTTTAGCAGAGTATGTGAGCAGAGTGGAGTTGGAGCGGAGCGAGGAGTGGAGGGTGCCCAATTTGACTGGAACTTGGAGTGAGATTCCAAAATACTGGAGCTTTGGCCTTCTTGCCTGCTCCAATTTCGCTCCAGTAGCGCTTCCTTCACGAGCTCAGGGTATGCCCGCCCCAGCATGCATTTGTAGTCATCTTGTGTGCTGCCACAGCCCCTTGCTTTAGCTACTGTCATGGAGTTCTCTAAATATTTTCATAAAGAAACTGATTAAACACACAGGTGCTAAATCAAGATGACTTACAAAGATGAGGACCAAGAGCAAGAGAGTGAGTGCAGTGATTTAGTGTCCACAACTAAAGAATCACTGTGGAATGTAAAAAGACACGTATCCCAAAAGCATGCTACGTGCACGTGCTAAAAGAAAGGAATGAGGTGGTTAGATAACTAAGTGTATCATTGTAGCAAAATATTTATGAACATAAAAATCTGATCTCTTAAACATGTTGTTCATTTTCGTTATATTATCTATACAATTGGCCATAATTGATTTTGGCCCTATAGGTCTGGCATTTTCCCATGTCCAAGGAACTTTCTGTTTTGATTGGGTTATTTTACCTAAAGACCTATAGGCTTACCTATAGAAAAATGTCTAAACAACCCTGGATCTCTGCCCAGCCTGGCAAGAGGGGCCAAAAGGGTGTTTAGCTTCCCCAGTGGCTCTGCAAGTGTGCAGAGGATTTTCTCTGCGACCAGCCTGCTTTTCATGCACCATCGCATGAGCCTGAAGCCACAGACTGGCCAAACTCGTGTTTCAAAAATGACTTCTAAAAATGAATTCAAAGGCACTAAGTCATTTTTTTGTATAATGTGTATTTAATTCTAAGTAAATCACAGCCTATATGCACAATTTATAGACTATAATGATTTAATACAATGATATGCTATTTAAATACTGAGGGCTTTATGCCCCTAGCAGCCTACCGTGTCGCACTCGCAAATGCTTCACAAGGTATTTCTTTGTAGGCTATAGCCTTGAAATAATAGAAATAATATAGCCTAAATAATTAATATTTGTTCCTTCTTTATGGCTCCTGACCTATTTAGTGTTTATATGCGGTTTTAAAAAGACACTTTCTTTTACATTCCCTTTTCATGTTTATTCAAATTATTTTAATTAAAATCCATATGGTTTGGTTTCAATAATTCAAAAACAATTAGTAGATCCAGATGGGTGTTGGTTAACTTGTGATTTTAATGAATGGAGCAAATGGGGAGCGGTTTATACCGGAGCACCGGAGCAGTGCCATGAGCAATGAGTCAGATTTCTACCTGCTCAACTCCGCTCACATGTCCTGATTTTGAGGCAGTATCTGTGGGCACATGTACAGTATCAAGTGTGTCAGAGAAGTGAGTGATGATCTAGGATCAGGTCCCCCCCTGTCCATGTAATCTTGTTCATTGTAATCTAAAAGGCAAAATCAGCACTCCTATTCTGAGACGCTTTACGCATACCAAAGTCAGGAAGTTAATATATCACTGACCCCATTAAAGCATTTGTTAGACTTTTCCCATTATTTAGAATGTTGTGGCTACAATGTAGTATAGCCACTCGAATGCTGGAGGGGGGGGGGGCACGAGCTCTGTAGGCCCATGCGCCTGTCATCGATGTCTATTATATTTGTTTTTATTGATTGAGCGTGCTGTCTGGTCAAAAATGAATGGAGTCATGTTTTGTAGCAATTATTGTGGCCTTTGTGTTTTGTCGATTGCACAATCACGCTAGCAGCGAGTAGATATTGTTGTCCTTGATCAATAGAGCCTTTGGACTAATCTCAATGATGTTCCTATCTGCCAGGACATTGCAGGATATCTAGGTTGACTCATTTTCCCTGGCTTTGTTAGACTACAGCCTGACGGAAGCCTCCCTCTTCTTTGATCCCACCATTGAACGCAGGCTTTTGAAATGGGGTGGTAGTGATTTACAGGTTGACTGAAGCTACTGTGCCCTGTCTATCCCCTGAAGTGTTTGCTTCAGGGCTTCATCACTTTCTTCACCACCCACTGCTTTGACCTCTCAGAATATTTTTGTTGTATTGTAAGTCTCCTGGAAAGACATGAAGACTGACCATGAAGATGTGTAAAACAATAGATTGATCACGAGGATGTGTAAAACATAAGCACTGATCATGAGTGTCATGTTTGTCATTTATTATCAGTCTTGTCCCTGTGCTCCCCATTCTATTCAAGCTCTCTCTGCTGGTCTTATTTGGTTCTTTCCCTCTTCTATCCCTCTCTCTCCCCCTCCTCTTCTCACTCTCTCGCTCTTCTTTCTCTCTATCGTTCTGCTCCTGCTCCCAGCTGTTCCTATTCCCCTAATCATCATTTAGTCTTCCCACACCTGTTCCCGATCCTTTCCCCTGATTAGAGTCCCTATTTATTCCTTTGTGTTCGTGCTCCTGTCCCGTCGGTTCCTTGTTTAGTATTCACCATGCTGTGATTGTGTCCTTCGTATTTTTGCTGTCCCCCGTCCTGTCGTGTTTTTGCCTTCATCAGATGCTGCGTGTGAGCAGGTGTCTCTGTCAACTACGGCCTGCGCCTACCCGAAGCGACCTGCAGTCTGTGGCCGCTTCTCCTGTTATTCCCTACAGACTAGAGGATTTCTGTTATTCCCCTGTTTGACATTTCGTGAATTCAGGATTTGTCGCTTTCTGTTTGGAGTAAATCGCCAACTCCTCTATCACCTGCATGACAGAAGGAACCGACCAAGGAATGGACCTAGCGACTTCAGACGCCGTTACACTGCCGTCAAGATCCAAGGAGCTATGCTCGGCAGACACGAGCAGGAATTGTCTGCTGCTCGCCATGCCGAGAACCTGGCCGCTTCAGGTTTCCGACCTTCTGGACAGTTCCAGAGTCTACGTCTCGTGCCACCTGTTACTTCCTGGCCTGCCGAGTCTCCAGAACCTAGGTTAATAACCCACCTTGCTACTCCGGGCAGCCCACTGAGTGCCGCTCCCTTTCACGCAGTGTGAGATTGTGTTCTCTCTCCAACCCAACATACTTCTAGAGAGAGCTCGGGTTGCTTACGTCATTTCACTCCTTACTGGCCGGGCTCGAGAATGGGGCACAGTCTGGGAGGCAAGGGCTGATTGCTCTAACAAGTTCCAGAACTTTTTAAAGAGGAGATGATTCGGGTTTTTGACCGTTCAGTTTTTGGTAGGAGGCTTCTAGGGCCCTGGCTTCATTATGCCAAGGTGAACGGTCCATAACGGATTATTCTATTGAGTTTCGCACTCTTGCTGCCTCTAGTGAGTGGAACGAGCCGGCGCTGCTCGCTCGTTTTCTGAGGGACTCCACGCAGTGGTTAAGGATGAGATTTCCGGGAGGTTCCTTCAGATGTGGACTCTTTGATTGCTCTCGCCATCCGCATAGAACGACGGGTAGATCTTCGTCACCGGGCTCGTGGAAGAGAGCTCGCATCAACGGTGTTTCCTGCTCCGCATCGCAACCATCTCCCTCCTCTGGCTTTGAGACTGAGCCCATGCAGCTGGGAGGGATTCGCATCTCGACTAAGGAGAGGGAACGGAGGATCACTCAACCGCCTGTGCCTCTATTGCGGAGTTGCTGGGACATTTTGTTAATTCATGTCCAGTAAGAGGCCAGAGCTCATCAGTAAGCGGAGGGCTACTGGGTGAGCGCCATTACTCAGGTCTCTTCATCTAGATCTTTGTATTACTATGTCGGCCCATCACGCTGGACCGGTTCGGTGCTACATGCAGTGCCTGATAGACTCTGGGGGCTGAGGTGGCTCTGCTCATGGATTGGCACATGTCTGAAACATGACATCCCTTTCATAGAGTTCAGATAAGCCTGTGGTACTCCCATGTTTGCCTTAGATGGTAGTCATCTTCCCAGTATCAAATTTGAGACACTACCTTTAACTCTCACAGTATCTGGTAACCACAGTGAGACTATTTCTTTTTGATTTTCCGTTCACCGTTTACACCTGTTGTTTTGGGTCATCCCTGGCTAGTATGTCATAATCCTTCTATTAATTGGTCTAGTAATTCTATCCTATCCTGGAACGTTTCTTGTCATGTGAAGTGTTTAATGTCTGCCATCCCTCCCGTTTCTTCTGTCCCTACTTCTCAGGAGGAACCTGGCGATTTGACAGGAGTGCCGGAGGAATATCATGATCTGCGCACGGTCTTCAGTCGGTCCCGAGCCAACTCCCTTCCTCCTCACCGGTCGTATGATTGTAGTATTGATCTCCTTCCGGGGACCACTCCTCCTCGAGGTAGACTATACTCTCTGTCGGCTCCCGAACGTAAGGCTCTCGAGGATTATTTGTCTGTGTCTCTTGACGCCGGTACCATAGTGCCTTCTTCTTCTCCGGCCGGGGCGGGGTTCTTTTTGTTAAGAAGAAGGACGGTACTCTGCGCCCCTGCGTGGATTATCGAGGGCTGAATGACATAACGGTTAAGAATCGTTATCCGCTTCCCTTATGTCATCAGCCTTCGAGATTCTGCAGGGAGCCAGGTGCTTTACTAAGTTGGACCTTCGTAACGCTTACCATCTCGTGCGCATCAGAGAGGGGGACGAGTGGAAAACGGCGTTTAACACTCCGTTAGGGCATTTTGAGTACCGGGTTCTGCCGTTCGGTCTCGCCAATGCGCCAGCTGTTTTTCAGGCATTAGTTATGATGTTCTGAGAGACATGCTGAACATCTTTGTTTTTGTCTATCTTGACGATATCCTGATTTTTTCTCCGTCACTCGAGATTCATGTTCAGCACGTTCGACGTGTTCTACAGCGCCTTTTAGAGAATTGTCTCTACGTAAAGTCTGAGAAGTGCTCTTTTCATGTCTCCTCCGTTACTTTTCTCGGTTCCGTTATTTCCGCTGAAGGCATTCAGATGGATTCCGCTTAAGGTCCAAGCTGTCAGTGATTGGCCCGTTCCAAGGTCACGTGTCGAGTTGCAGCGCTTTTTAGGTTTCGCTAATTTCTATCGGCGTTTCATTCGTAATTTCGGTCAAGTTGCTGCCCCTCTCACAGCTCTTACTTCTGTCAAGACGTGTTTTAAGTGGTCCGGTTCCGCCCAGGGAGCTTTTGATCTTCTAAAAGAACGTTTTACGTCCGCTCCTATCCTCGTTACTCCTGACGTCACTAGACAATTCATTGTCGAGGTTGACGCTTCAGAGGTAGGCGTGGGAGCCATTCTATCCCAGCGCTTCCAGTCTGACGATAAGGTTCATCCTTGCGCTTATTTTTCTCATCGCCTGTCGCCATCTGAGCGCAACTATGATGTGGGTAACCGTGAACTGCTCGCCATCCGCTTAGCCCTAGGCGAATGGCGACAGTGGTTGGAGGGGGCGACCGTTCCTTTTGTCGTTTGGACAGACCATAAGAACCTTGAGTACATCCGTTCTGCCAAACGACTTAATGCCCGTCAAGCTCGTTGGGCGTTGTTTTTCGCTCGTTTCGAGTTTGTGATTTCTTACCGTCCGGGTAGCAAGAACACCAAGCCTGATGCCTTATCCCGTCTGTTTAGTTCTTCTGTGGCTTCTACTGATCCCGAGGGGATTCTTCCTTATGGGCGTGTTGTCGGGTTAACAGTCTGGGGAATTGAAAGACAGGTTAAGCAAGCACTCACGCACACTGCGTCGCCGTCGCGCTTGTCCTAGTAACCTCCTTTTCGTTCCTGTTTCCACTCGTCTGGCTGTTCTTCAGTGGGCTCACTCTGCCAAGTTAGCTGGTCATCCCGGTGTTCGAGGCACTCTTGCGTCTATTCGCCAGCGCTTTTGGTGGCCGACTCAGGAGCGTGACACGCGCCGCTTCGTGGCTGCTTGTTCGGACTGCGCGCAGACTAAGTCGGGTAACTCTCCTCCTGCCGGTCGTCTCAGACCGCTCCCCATTCCTTCTCGACCATGGTCTCACATCGCCTTAGACTTCATTACCGGTCTGCCTTTGTCTGCGGGGAAGACTGTGAGAGCCGCCAATAAACGCAGGATTAAGAGTCCAAGGTATTGTTGCGGCCAGAGAGTGTGGCTTTCCACTCGCAACCTTCCTCTTACGACAGCTTCTCGTAAGTTGACTCCGCGGTTCATTGGTCCGTTCCGTGTCTCCCAGGTCGTCAATCCTGTCGCTGTGCGACTGCTTCTTCCGCGACATCTTCGTCGCGTCCATCCTGTCTTCCATGTCTCCTGTGTTAAGCCCTTTCTTCGCACCCCCGTTCGTCTTCCCTCCCCCCTCCCGTCCTTGTCGAGAGCGCACCTATTTACAAGGTACATAAGATCATGGACATGCGTTCTCGGGACGGGGTCACCAATACTTAGTGGATTGGGAGGGTTACGGTCCTGAGGAGAGGAGTTGGGTTCCGTCTCGGGACGTGCTGGACCGTTCACTCATCGATGATTTCCTCCGTTGCCGCCAGGATTCCTCCTCGAGTGCGCCAGGAGGCGCTCGGTGAGTGGGGGGGTACTGTCATGTTTGTCATTTATTATCATGTCTTGTCCCTGTGCTCCCCATTCTATTCGTTTCCCTCTGCTGGTCTTATTAGGTTCTTTCCCTCTTTCTATCCCTCTCTCTCCCCTCCCTCTCTCACTCTCTCGCTCTCTCTTCTCTCTATCGTTCCGTTCCTGCTCCCAGCTGTTCCTATTCCCCTAATCATCATTTAGTCTTCCCACACCTGTTCCCGATCCTTTCCCCTGATTGGAGTCCCTATTTATTCCTTTGTGTTCCGTTCCTGTCCCGTCGGTTCCTTGTTTAGTATTCACCATGCTGTGATTGCGTTTCGCCCTGTCCTGTCGTGTTTTTGCTGTGATTGTGTATCGCCCTGTCCTGTCGTGTTTTTTGCCTTCATCAGATGCTGCGTGTGAGCAGGTGTCTCTGTCAACTACGGCCTGCGCCTACCCGGCTGACCTGCAGTCTGTGGCCGCTTCTCCTGTTATTCCCCTCTACAGACTAGAGGATTTCTGTTATTCCCTGTTTGGACTTGAATAAACTCTGTTTCTGTTAAGTCGCTTTTGGGTCCTCTATCACCTGCATGACAATGAGGGTGTGTAAAACGTAGATTGATCATGTCGCTCTGGATAAGAGCGTCTGCTAAATGACTTAAATGTAAATGTAAGGACTGATCATGAGGGTGTGTAAAACATAGATTGATCATGGGGATGTGTAAAACATAAGGACTGATCATGAGGATGTGTAAAACATGAAGACTGATCATGAGGATGTGTAAAACAAAGACTGACCATGAGGATGTGTAAAACATAAAGACTGATCATGAGGATGTGTAAAACATAAAGACTCATCATGAGGATGTGTAAAACAAAGACTGACCATGAGGATGTGTAAAACAAAGACTGATCATGAGGATGTGTAAAACATAAAGACTGATCATGAGGGCGTTTAAAACATAAAGACTGATCATGAGGATGTGTAAAACATAAAGACAGATCATGAGGACGTGTAACCGTACAAGAAACCATGTTCATCTGTGAACAACAAAGTGTACAGTAGACTAGTATGTGTTTTGCTACACTCAGAGTCAATAATGGGGCATTGAAATGGGCTGTTAACAAAGACGTAAAAAGTTTACGGGGGGCTTGAGTTGTCGGCAGTCTAGTCGTGTATTGTTGTGTATGAGCACCTATAGTTGTGCTGTTGAGTAGACAAGCACTTCCAACAATAGAGTGAATAAGCTAGAGTAATACACTAACAGCCATTCCTGCAAGGGTGTAAAAAGTTTGAGGAACTCTTGGCTTGCAGACAGTTTAGTGTATTGTTTTGTTTTCTCAAGAGGGTGTTGTGCTTTCATAATACCTTTGGCTGTCCTGGCTTGTTTCCGAGTCAGATGTTGTTGCGCTTGAGCTTGTTCCCAGGCTGAATTCTTTCATCCAATGGGTCTACAGGCTCTGTACTACTTAAGCTGGTGTCAAGGTCATCTTCGTTAGCAGCAGGATTAGTCTGTAGAACACACAGTCGTCAGTGATTAGCCAACATTGTACTACTTTGTCCCCATCAATACACACTCAAAAAAGGTAATGCCAGTGCCTTCGGAAAGTATTCAGACCCCTTGACTTTTCTCACATTTTGTCATTATGGGGGGTTGTGTGTAGATTTGCTGAGGACATTTTTGAATTTAATCCATTTTAGAATAAAGCTATAATGTATCAAAATGAGGAAAACGTCACGGGTTAGACAGTAGGCAACACTGCATAATGAAACAATCCCTTGTAAGCTAGTGTTTTCATGGATGGACTGGCTGTATTATTTAGCGTTAATAGACTGGTTTTACTCGCAACAACTTTTTAACCAAGCTGGGGAGAGAACACGAAGATGGCTCATGTCCTACAAGTTCAGGTAGGCTACACAGGACAGTTATACCTTTATACTGTTAGCTGATTAGTATGCTGTTGTATCGAAAATATATTTTACAATCTACAATGTTTGAATTTCCAGCAGTCTAAATGGCAGCATTGCAACACCATGTATAGCTTCGTGAAATTAATGTTAGGCTTAACATGAGAAAATGACAACCAAATAGGGCCTACCAGTAAACATTTAGCCATTAGCTAAAGCAAAGCTACATGCCCTGGCACCACAGAAAGCCTATCACCAATTCGATAGTCAGATGCATAGACATGTTATCATTTCAGCACCATGGACAGCGATTGGTAGTTTAAAGTTTTAATGTCACATGCACAAGTACAGTTAACTGACTTTCTTGCGAGCTCTAACCCCAACAATGCAGTAATCATAAACAATGTACTACAAGGAATAACAAGGCAGAACAAAAACACACGAGATATAGAAATAAGGAGAACATGATAAAGTAAGTAAGTTCCACTACCATATTTACAATGTGCAGGGATACTGGATTGATAGAGGTAGATATGTTTAGGCGAAAGGTGACTCGGCATCAGGATGGTAAATAGAGTAGCAGCCGCGTATATGATGATTGTACAGTACGTGAGTGGGTGTGTGTAGAGTCAGTATAAATGTACGTGCATATTATGCGTGTGTGAGCACCATTATTTAACCATTATTTAACCATTATTTAACTAGGCAAGTCAGTTAATTAAGAACATTTTTAGTTTTTTATTGACGGCCTTACCGGGGAAGAGTGGGATAACTGGCTTGTTCAGGGGTAGAACGACAACTCTGGGATTTGATCCAGAAACCTTTCGGTGGCACGTTATACTTGTTCTGTGCCAAGTGTAACACAGATAAACTACAGAAAACATGTCTCCTTGACCAATTCTAGGTGTATTGTGTCCTTTATGTCTGGGACACAATGACAAAACCATCTTAAGCCATTTTCTCCTGCGTTTCGCTTGAGAGAATGGCTTCAAGATAAACTTGCTCTATGTCAGATCGAACAGGCCCTGGGTGGAACATCCCAGCCTGGGTACGCATTGGAAGAGGACGTCTACGGGCCAGATGATTTGAAAGCCATAGGAATCTCTTCAGTCGCATTTAGTCCAGACTCAAAAGTGACAAAAGGATTAAAAAATGTTTTCTTTCTTACAATGAAATATTTATACATACAAACATTTAATGGGTATTAATGTGTAGTATTGTTTAATAATATGTCTACAATTAGGTTCTAAAGTTTTAGAATAAAAAATAAAGGTTTTTAAAATCAATTTACATTTAAGGAATGACAGCTCTCTTCCTCCAAGGGTGTGTCTGTCTGTCTGTCTGTCTGTCTGTCTGTCTGTCTGTCTGTCTGTCTGTCTGTCTGTCTGTCTGTCTGTCTGTCTGTCTGTCTGTCTGTCTGTCTGTCTGTCTGTCTGTCTGTCTGTCTGTCTGTCTGTCTGTCTGTCTGTCTGTCTGTCTGTCTGTCTGTCTGTCTGTCTGTCTGTCTGTCTGTCTGTCTGTCTGTCTGTCTGTCTGTCTGTCTGTCTGTCTGTCTGTCTGTCTGTCTGTCTGTCAGAGAGGTACAGAGAGAGATCCCCTGAAAATGATCAACATACTTTCCTACAACAAAATAATAATTGTATGCATTTTGGTAGGTACATTTTTGAAGAAAATAAAAGGGGTTTTGATTAATTTAAGGAATGACAGCTCTTACTCTGGCCATCTGGGTGTGTGAGGCTTGGGGGCAGGTTACAAGCAGACCCCTGGTCTTTCCACCTTCAATGAATTGAATATCTCTGTCTGTCTGTCTCCCCGATCTGTTTCTCTACACAAGAGTCAAGGGGTCCTGGTGTGTGTGTGTGTGTGTGTGTGTGTGTGTGTGTGTGTGTGTGTGTGTGTGTGTGTGTGTGTGTGTGTGTGTGTGTGTGTGTGTGTGTGTGTGTGTGTGTGTGTGTGTGTGTGTGTGTGTGTGTGTGAGAGAGAGAGTGTGCCTTTGAAAACAATTGTCTGAAAAACAGTTGTGTCCAGGTGGCTCCGAGGATGACCGGACCTCTGTCTCACCCCCCCCCCCCCAAGTTGGTGTGAATGTGTAAATATGTGTCTTTAAAAAATAGTTCTTATCAAATCCATGTATAAATAGTCATCAGGTTAGCCCTTACACAGTAGGTCACCATATGTACATAAGGGTCCCCCCAAACAACATTTTTTCTTTCTTCGATGATGTCCGTTGGGAATATTCAGAGAATGTACATTGTATATCTGTCAATCACACCCTCCTCTTTGAAAGGGTCTTTTTTTAAAGACGGGTGTGTGTTGTGATGATCTATTATTTATTATCTATTAAGTGTGTTCTCTCTCTCAACTATTCAACAACGTTTTAATGTTTTGTAACAGTTCTGAAAGATAATGACATCCAATTGTTAGGGAATTATGAATATAATGTGTTACGTAGTGTGCATCTGTGATACCTTTATGTAATAGATCCTCTCAGGCTATGAAAAAGACAACAGACATGACATTGACTCCTGAGTGTTGAACTTTTGCCCTCTATTTGACCTTGATGGTCATCTACGAACGTTGGAACATCTTGAATAACAATAAGTGTCCACTCAGCAATGTAAACACCTTGTTTTTATTACGGGTACAGGTTCAGTACACATCCCTGCATTCTCTATCATAAAGTAGGCTGACCATCTTTGAGGTCACGTAGGTCAATTCATTGCTCTCTTTGCCTTTATAAAGCTCTTTGACATACTGTAAACTCCCTCTAACATCCACAATAACCATTAGACGTACGAGTCGGAGTTATCATACACAGTCTCAGGGATTGCTTGCTCTGGAAATTCCTTTGGTCTGTACAGAGTTAGGTAAATCAGCCCTTTGCCCCTTACTTGTGGAATAATCTCCAGGCTTCTCTAAAAATGGATGTTTAGGTGTCTCTAGGTTAATTCAGACTACTGAATGAGGCCTGTTACAATTTACTTACAAAATCTTTAAAGAAGTTTGTGAAACCATTCAGTCATGGATGTCTGTAAACATGTTTAATACGTATTGCTTGTTACAGAAGACTACTGTTGTACATTGAATAGCCATTGCCCTCTGGTTTGCCATGGTTCATCACTGGAGGCTTCGTGCCATGGATCATCACTGGAGGCTTCGTGCCATGGATCATCACTGGAGGCTTCGTGCCATGGATCATAACTGGAGGCTTCGTGCCATGGATTATCAATGGAGGCTTCGTGCTATGGATCATCACTGGAGGCTTCGAGCCATGGATATCATTGGAGGCTTCGTGCCATGGATCATCACTGGAGGCTTCTTGCCATGGATCATCACTGGAGGCTTCATGCCATGGATCATCACTGAAGGCTTCGTGCAATGGATCATCAATGGAGGCTTCGTGCCATGGATCATCACTGGAGGCTTCGTGCCATGGATCATCAATGGAGGCTTCGTGCCATGGATCATCACTGGAGGCTTCGGGCCATGGATCATCACTGGAGGCTTCTTGCCATGGATCATCACTGGAGGCTTCGTGCCATGGATCATAACTGGAGGCTTCGTGCCATGGATCATCAATGGAGGCTTCGTGCCATGGATCATCACTGGAGGCTTCGAGCCATGGATATCATTGGAGGCTTCGTGCCATGGATCATCACTGGAGGCTTCTTGCCATGGATCATCACTGGAGGCTTCCTGCCATGGATCATCACTGGAGGCTTCAGTGCCATGGATCATCACTGGAGGCTTCGTGCCATGGATCATCAATGGAGGCTTCGGGCCATGGATCATCACTGGAGGCTTCGGGCCATGGATCATCACTGGAGGCTTCTTGCCATGGATCATCACTGGAGGCTTCGGTCCCATGGATCATCACTGGAGGCTTCTTGCCATGGATCATCACTGGAGGCTTCGTGCCATGGATCATCACTGGGCTTCTTGCCATGAATCATCACTGGAGTGAGGAGACGTATGGGCAGCCTGGTGCGTGGAGCTGCCACAGGGCTAACCAGGCTGGGGAGACATACTGGAGGCATGGTTCTTGGCGGAGGCACTGGATACACTGGGCCGTGGTCTCGAGCGTAGAGCCTGCACAACCCATCCTGGCTGGATGGTTGTCTTCACCCTGCAAATGCTGGGCGCTGGCACAGGACGCACTGGGCTGTGCAGACGCACCGGAGAGACGCACTGGAGACCAGGCGCGCTGAGCCGGCACCATCTGTCCTGGCTGGATGCTCACCCTAGCCCGGCAGATGCGGGGAGCTGGGATGTAGCGCACCGGGCTGTGAACGTGCACTGGAGACACTGTGCGCTCAACCGTTTTACACGGTGCCTGACCAGTACCACGCTTCTCCCCACGGTAAGCACGGGGAGTTGGCTCAGGTCTATAACCTGACTCCGCCAATCTCTCCGGCTGCCTCTCGTGCCTGTTTCGTTGCCGTGACTCCTGATATCGTTGTCGTTCCTCCCTTGCTACTTCCGCCTGTTTCCATGGCAGGGTCTTGTCCACTGCCATAACCTGCTCCCATGTCCAAGATGTCCTCCACTCTCTCTTCTCCCGGGCCCAGGATTCATGCTCCTCCTGGCCACGCTGCTTGGTCCCTTGGTGGTGGGAAGTTCTGTCACGATCGTCTGAAGAAGTGGACCAAAGCGCAGCGTGGTGAGCGTACATTTCTGTATTTATAATGTCGCCAACAAAAACAAGACACAACAAAACGACCGTGAAGCTTATGAGGGCTTCCCACAATGACAAAAGGGAACAAGACTGCCTACGTATGATTCCCAATCAGAGACAACCATAGACAGCTGTCCCTGATTGAGAACCATACCCGGCCAAAACATAGAAATACACAAACCTAGAAAACAGAACATAGAATGCCCACCCAAATCACAAACTGACCAAACCAAATAGAGACATAAAAGGCTCTCTAAGGTCAGGGCATGACAGTAGGCCTATATATCATTTGCAAAGTCATGAAAGACTATTGTTTCAATTCACAATAGACCTAGGGTTCAAACACAATAGGCCTAGGGTTTCAACCCCTGATTTCAAATGTAATGATATTTAGTGACATTGAATTGTTTGGATGTCAACACAACCAAATATCAACATTTGAAGGAGGTGTGTCTTCTGCTGACTTTAGTCTGGCTTTAATTCCAGTCTGTCTACAAATGAATAATTGACATGTTGGAGTCACGTCTCCGTCTCAACCAAAAATCAAGGTTAAAGAATAGGACTAAATCAAATTAAACTTTATTTAAAGTTGATTTAGTCATGGTCTCTAACTGATATTTTTGATTGAAATGGAGATGTAAATGCAACAGAACCATTATTAATTTGTAGACAAACTGGAATTAAAGCTAGACTAAGGGGGCTTTCACACCAAAGTTGTTTTTCCGAACTCTGGTGTGAACACTCTATCCGCACTCTGGGACACACTAAACAACGCACTGTGGTTCTCAGTTCGGACCAAACACAGGAAAATAACCAGAGTCGCGCATTGTTATTGGCTGTTTGACTGTGAGCATTTGATGAAATGCATGCAGCATCACATTGTGAGATCTCTGAAACATACTGTGCGTAGCAGGGCATTTATGAGCCCATCCGATGCAGATTAGGGGAGACAGGGACAATACCGGGGATAAAGGCTACTGAATATAACCTGTTCACTTCGCAGTTAGAGAGGCTATTGAGCTGTTTCCTCCTGCATGTTATTGGAAGAGTAAAGCGAATGTAATATGAAGGTTGGGACACACAGCGATGCTTCATGATATGGATATAACGTGAGCATATTTGTCCAATAAACAATTGACTTGCATGGACACATGGTTTTGTTTCGGCATTTTAGTTTGTTTGACATTTGGCAATGTGAAACCAACCAGACCAAAAAAACAAAAAACAATGTAATAAACACTTTATGCATACTGAAAGTCAGGAAGTTAATATCTCACTGACCTCACTAAAGTCTTTGTTGTCCCATATTTGGATTGTTGTGGCTAGAATGTAGTATAAAGGCTTTCACATAAGACTGTTGGATTGCATCCTCAACATGTAACATTGTATTTTTTTCGTTTTCATATTAGGACTTTTGTTTTACTCTGATGGTGCTCCCTGGAATTGGCAGTCTACTCAGCAAAACTGTGCACTCACGCACCCCCCCCCCACACACACACACACACACACAAACACACACACACACTTACACACACCAGATGGATAGAACCTGCTTGCATCTCCACCCACCTTAGCGGGTATGTGCCCTTGGGGGTTAGAATTCAAAAATACAGAGGTAGGCTTTCAAGGGAATGTGTTGAACAGGCTACAATTAAGCTCTTACAGCCCGAGGAGGTGTGGTATATTGACCATATACCACAAACCCAGAGGAGCCGTATTGCTATTATAAACTGGTTACCAATGTAATTAGAACAGTAAAGAAAAAAAAAATCATACCCATGGTATACGGTCTGATATACCACAGCTTTCAGCCAATCAGCATTCAGGGCTCGAACTAGTCAGTTTATAACAGCATTTTGGTCATGCTATTCCCCCACATATTGTCAGTATCAGTGAAAGCATACTGGACATGCTACATAATACACATAGATAGCAGGAACATAGGAGTTGAGGGCTGGCACATGTATGATTCTATCATTTGACTACAGACAAGATAAGTTAGGTTGCATTTTGGATGGATCACCCTAATATCTTAATATATCTTAATTATGTATATATATTATTTATTTAACATTTTTTAACGATACAATTATTTTGTAATGATCCTACTTTACTTACTTTGTCATAAAATGTAAAGGTAATGTACTGCAGTGTCGAGAGTAATGTCCCTAGGCATTAAAGCTTTTTCTAGGTGAAATTCAAAGCATTATTCAGTCTTGTCGCCATTGAGAAAATGGGGGATTTCTTTTAGTATTTTAGTGTTCCTTTTTTTTTTTTAAACAGAAAGACCCAACAGCCATTTCATTATCTCACAGCAAGGAAAGATCACAGCATAATTTAGAATTAAACCTAGCCCTCTTTACCAGATTTCCATGGCTGTGGTTCAACTAAGCTGTCAGTGGGCCGACTCTAAGAGGCCGGCTGGACTAGAGCTTCTCTCCCTCAAGGTACATATTAACTCCTTCGAAATGTGGTTTTAGAACATAATAGAACATTACAAAGATAAGTCTATAGCTACACTGGCGCTTGCGTGGAGGAAAAACTCTAATAATTGACACAATAAAATGTGTCTTCTTACCTGGTCTTGTACAAATTGTGAGAAGGAATAATATACAGTGATAACAATTATTGTCATTCACAGCAACATAGTTCGCAGTTAACTTTTACACTAACAATTAAGTCAGTTGAGCCTATTGTTCAGTCAAACGTGTCATGTTTAGAATGCAATGAATAGGGACCATCTTCTGAACTGTAGTAGGATTTGAGGGAGATCCATGCTAATTATGTCCCTGTGAAATTTGAGTAAGAGATGTCTCACAGGGATCCAATCAAGGTGTAATTAAATCAAACCCAGAGAATCTGGTTAATTGGAGGGGGTGGGGGTGATGCATCTTTCTATCCTATCATAACACTCTCACCATCACACACACGCGAGCGCACGCACCCCCCCCCCCTTAACATCCCCACCCCAACATCAGTGGTCTCTGTCATACAGTATCTTATCTGTTTTCCATACCTTTATTTCCATCCAATTACAGAAAAACTACTTTCCAAACTCTTTCTGCAGCTGGCCTTCTAAAATGTTTTTCTATCATTATTCTATACAGTATTTTAACCGGGATATGAGATCAATTGACTTTCTTCTTGCTGCTACCAATAAACAAATGAGGAAATATAAATACATTTTCTCTTACAACTTCACTATTTATTAAACCAACCAATGCACTTGGTATACTATTCTTAATCTTGTCATACATATTGGCACTGGATATATTGGCACTGGTATTGTTAGGCCTGAGACGTGCCAAAATATCCTCCAAACACCAGCTTTGAGGGCATTATCACTTTCATACGGGTGCCAA
>NW_025745357.1:611460-612606 GCF_021184085.1 Oncorhynchus gorbuscha | reverse complement strand
AACAGTATTACTCTGTTACTGTTGATAAAAAGTAACTGTTACTGCATTACTCTGTTACTGTTGATAAAACAGTATTACTCTGTTACTGTTGATAAAACAGTATTACTCTGTTACTGTTGATAAAACAGTATTACTCTGTTACTGTTGATAAAACAGTATTACTCTGTTATTAAAACACTCTGTTACTGTTGATAAAACAGTATTACTCTGTTACTGTTGATAAAACAGTATTACTCTGTTACTGTTGATAAAACAGTATTACTCTGTTACTGTTGATAAAAAACAGTATTACAGTATTCTCTGTTACTGTTGATAAAACAGTATTACAGTATTACTCTGTTACTGTTGATAAAACAGTATTACTCTCTTCTGTTACTGTTGATAAAACAGTATTACTCTGTTACTGTTGATAAAACAGTATTACTCTGTTACTGTTGATAAAACAGTATTACTCTGTTACTGTTGATAAAACAGTATTACTCTGTTGATAAAACAGTATTACTCTGTTACTGTTGATAAAACAGTATTACTCTGTTACTGTTGATAAAACAGTATTACTCTGTTACTGTTGATAAAACAGTATTACTCTGTTACTGTTGATAAAACAGTATTACTCTGTTACTGTTGATAAAACAGTATTACTCTGTTACTGTTGATAAAACAGTATTACTCTGTTACTGTTGATAAAACAGTATTACTCTACTGTTACTGTTACTGTTGATAAAACAGTATTACTCTGTTACTGTTGATGATAAAACAGTATTACTCTGTTACTGTTGATAAAACAGTATTACTCTGTTACTGTTGATAAAACAGTATTACTCTGTTACTGTTGATAAAACAGTATTACTCTGTTACTGTTGATAAAACAGTATTACTCTGTTACTGTTGATAAAACAGTATTACTCTGTTACTGTTGATTAAACAGTATTACTCTGTTACTGTTGATAAAACAGTATTACTCTGTTACTGTTGATAAAACAGTATTACTCTGTTACTGTTGATAAAACAGTATTACTCTGTTACTGTTGATAAAACAGTATTACTCTGTTACTGTTGATTAAAACAGTATTACTCTGTTACTGTTGATAAAACAGTACTCTGTTACTGTTGATAAAACAGTATTACTCTGTTACTGTTGATAAA
>NW_025745357.1:548960-606460 GCF_021184085.1 Oncorhynchus gorbuscha | reverse complement strand
TTCACCTGTTTCCTCCTGCCTCCTCCTGTCTCATCCTGCCTCCTCCTGCCTCCTCCTGTCTCATCCTGCCTCCTCCTGTCTCATCCTACCTTCTCCTGTTTCATCCTACCTTCTCCTGCCTCCTCCTGTCTCATCCTACCTTCTCCTGTTTCATCCTACCTTCTCCTGCCTTCTCCTGTTTCATCCTACCTTCTCCTGCCTCCTGCCTCATCCTCCTCCTGCCTCATCCTGCCCTCCTGTTTCATCATCCTCCTGTCTCATCCTACCTGCCTCCTTCCTCATCCTGCCTCCTGCCTCATCCTGCCTTGTCCTGCCTCATCCTGCATCAGACAATAATCATCCAGGATTAAAACTGCTGCCCAGTTAATTATTCATTTTCACGGTATGAATAAATAGATCAACATCTTCTCTCACTACAAATCTGTGGAGTATTTGCTCATTTAATCATTGAGTTTGAACAGAGGCTTCAACACATTGTATAAGCATTGTGGTCCCAGGACAGCAGGGACTTGTCCTGTAGCCAATATGTACCCTGCCTGGTTCCCTCAGCCTAGAGCCTGCTATCTGATTCCCGGTCCGTGTATCAAGGTTCTGTGCATAAAGCCCCTCTCCTTCCCCAGATAATTAGCTGATTTAATAGTATGCAACACCCATTCTAATTAGATCCAGCTTCTACACTGTATTTTAGAACAGTCTAGTGATTTTCCAAGTGCAGCGCTAGTTACCGTCCACAGTCAATACCTCAGTGAACTGCTGCTAAATGAATTTAACTCTGTGTGTGCCTTACAGCACATTACCTAATGGTTCTCCCTCCATGTAAATGGTTTCTATCCTACCTTTAATTACAGATCAATGACAGTTGGCTCTTGGCATTTAGAGTCTCTGCACCAGAGTGCTGCAGGGGCAGAACAGAATGTAGCGGTTGGTATTGAACGCTGTGGAACAATAAGAGCCTGTGTTAAACAAACTAGCAGATGAACTGATGCTCAGATTAACAGGAGAGATACAACACTGGACAACACAATAACTCTGTCCTGGGTAGTTTAGCATCTCTTCTGCTCAATAATGTTTCATACATACAAATAGAATGTGCAGTTCACTTGGTGGTGCTGTGGGTGTTCCCATTACTGTCTACAGACTGTGGGTGTTCCCATTACTCTCTACAGACTGTGGGTGTTCCCATTACTGTCTACAGGCTGTGGGTGTTCCCATTACTCTCTACAGACTGTGGGTGTTCCCATTACTGTCTACAGACTGTGGGTGTTCCCATTACTGTCTACAGACTGTGGGTGTTCCCATTACTCTCTACAGACTGTGGGTGTTCCCATTACTGTCTACAGACTGTGGGTGTTCCCATTACTGTCTACAGACTGTGGGTGTTCCCATTACCATCTACAGACTGTGGGTGTTCCCATTACTGTCTACAGACTGTGGGTGTTCCCATTACTCTCTACAGACTGTGGGTGTTCCCATTACTGTCTACAGACTGTGGGTGTTCCCATTACTGTCTACAGACTGTGGGTGTTCCCATTACTCTCTACAGACTGTGGGTGTTCCTATTACTGTCTACAGACTGTGGGTGTTCCCATTACTGTCTACAGACTGTGGGTGTTCCCATTACTGTCTACAGACTGTGGGTGTTCCCATTACTGTCTACAGACTGTGGGTGTTCCCATTACTGTCTACAGACTGTGGGTGTTCCCATTACTGTCTACAGACTGTGGGTGTTCCCATTACTGTCTACAGACTGTGGGTGTTCCCATTACTGTCTACAGACTGTGGGTGTTCCCATTACTGTCTACAGACTGTGGGTGTTCCCATTACTGTCTACAGACTGTGGGTGTTCCCATTACTCTCTACAGACTGTGGGTGTTCCCATTACTGTCTACAGACTGTGGGTGTTCCCATTACTGTCTACAGACTGTGGGTGTTCCCATTACTCTCTACAGACTGTGGGTGTTCCCATTGCTGTTCACAGTACTGTGGGTGTTCCCATTACCATCTACAGACTGTGGGTGTTCCCATTACTGTCTACAGACTGTGGGTGTTCCCATTACTGTCTACAGACTGTGGGTGTTCCCATTACTCTCTACAGACTGTGGGTGTTCTCATTACTGTCTACAGACTGTGGGTGTTCCCATTACTCTCTACAGACTGTGGGTGTTCACATTACTGTCTACAGACTGTGGGTGTTCTCATTACTGTCTACAGACTGTGGGTGTTCCCATTACTGTCTACAGACTCTGGGTGTTCCCATTACTCTCTACAGACTGTGGGTGTTCTCATTACTGTCTACAGACTGTGGGTGTTCCCATTACTGTCTACAGACTGTGGGTGTTCCCATTGCTGTTCACAGTACTCTGGGTGTTCCCATTGCTGTTCCCAGTACTCTGGGTGTTCCCATTGCTGTTCCCAGTACTCTGGGTGTTCCCATTGCTGTTCACAGTACTCTGGGTGTTCCCATGGCTGTTCCCAGTACTCTGGGTGTTCCCATTGCTGTTCACAGTACTCTGGGTGTTCCCATTGCTGTTCCCAGTACTCTGGGTGTTCCCATGGCTGTTCACAGTACTCTGGGTGTTCCCATTGCTGTTCACAGTACTCTGGGTGTTCCCATTGCTGTTCCCAGTACTCTGGGTGTTCCCATTGCTGTTCCCAGTACTCTGGGTGTTCCCATTGCTGTTCACAGTACTCTGGGTGTTCCCATTGCTGTTCACAGTACTCTGGGTGTTCCCATTGCTGTTCCCAGTACTCTGGGTGTTCCCATTGCTGTTCCCAGTACTCTGGGTGTTCCCATTGCTGTTCCCAGTACTCTGGGTGTTCCCATTGCTGTTCACAGTACTCTGGGTGTTCCCATTGCTGTTCCCAGTACTCTGGGTGTTCCCATTGCTGTTCCCAGTACTCTGGGTGTTCCCATTGCTGTTCCCAGTACTCTGGGTGTTCCCATTGCTGTTCCCAGTACTCTGGGTGTTCCCATTGCTGTTCCCAGTACTCTGGGTGTTCCCATTGCTGTTCCCAGTACTCTGGGTGTTCCCATTGCTGTTCCCAGTACTCTGGGTGTTCCCATTGCTGTTCCCAGTACTCTGGGTGTTCCCATTGCTGTTCCCAGTACTCTGGGTGTTCCCATTGCTGTTCACAGTACTCTGGGTGTTCCCATTGCTGTTCACAGTACTCTGGGTGTTCACATTGCTGTTCCCAGTACTCTGGGTGTTCCCATTGCTGTTCACAGTACTCTGGGTGTTCCCATTGCTGTTCCCAGTACTCTGGGTGTTCCCATTGCTGTTCCCAGTACTCTGGGTGTTCCCATTGCTGTTCCCAGTACTCTGGGTGTTCCCATGGCTGTTCACAGTACTGCTCGGTGTATTCAGCTTGTCAACACTTCTTACAAAAACATGTAGTGATGAAGTAAATCTGGCCTCCACTTTGAGCCAGGAGAGATGGACATACATATGATCAATGTTAGCTCTTCTGGTACATGTAAGGGCCGGCCGTGCTGCCCTGTTCTGGGCCAATTGGAATATTCCTAAGTTCTTCTTTTTGACACCTGATCACATGACTGGACAGTAGTCCAGGTGCGACTAAACTGGGGCCTGTAGAACCTGCCTTGTTGATAGTGTTGAGGAGAAGGAAGTATGACACTGTGCTCTTAACTGCTTGGCTACCTTGTTGATAGTGTTGTTGAGAAGCAGTACGACCCTGTCCTCTTAACTGCTAGGCTACCTTGTTGATAGTGTTGTTGAGAAGCAGTACGACCCTGTCCTCTTAACTGCTAGGCTACCTTGTTGATAGTGTTGTTGAGAAGCAGTACGACCCTGTCCTCTTAACTGCTAGGCTACCTTGTTGATAGTGTTGTTGAGAAGCAGTACGACCCTGTCCTCTTAACTGCTAGGCTACCTTGTTGATAGTGTTGTTGAGAAGCAGTACGACCCTGTCCTCTTAACTGCTAGGCTACCTTGTTGATAGTGTTGTTGAGAAGCAGTACGACCCTGTCCTCTTAACTGCTAGGCTACCTTGTTGATAGTGTTGTTGAGAAGCAGTACGACCCTGTCCTCTTAACTGCTTGGCTACCTTGTTGATAGTGTTGTTGAGAAGCAGTACGACCCTGTCCTCTTAACTGCTAGGCTACCTTGTTGATAGTGTTGTTGAGAAGGCAGTATGACCCTGTGCTCTTAACTGCTAGGCTACCTGCAGCCCTGAGTAATTTATGTAAGTTCCATACATGTTGAATGACCTTCCCTATGAACGTGAACTTCCGTATAAGACCGCTTTTTTGCACAAGTTTATTAACCTCTTAAGTTGACCCTCTACTTTTTTGAACATTCTGTTAAAAATCGCGCAACATTTCAGTGCCCTGCTACTCGTGTCAGGAATATAGTATATGCATATGATTAGTATGTGTGGATAGAAAACACTCAGACGTTTATAAAACTGGTTAAATCACGGCTGTGACTATAACAGAAAGTGCGTTTCATCGAAAAGCGCAGGAAAATCTGATCACTGAAAATTGGAAAATATATCAATGCGCCACTTGCATGTATTGTCTATGGGAAAGCAAATTACCTGGAGCCAAGATTGCAATTCCCACAGCTTCCACACGATGTCAACAGTCTTGTAATTTGCCTAGGCTTTGTTTCTTGTCTGAAATGTTTTGCTGTCTGAATACAGCTGTACAGAACCTTTGGGAATAATTCAATTTTGTGAAAACGTCTCTAGTGTCCATGGGTTATTTACTCTGAAAAATTAGAACCTAACAGATGTAAATGACATCGCCGAAGTCGAGGATCATAGGATAGTCAGTTTTATGAGGGTATGTTTGGCTCTGTGAGACAAGGAGGCTTTTTGCGAAATAGGAAGCCGATTCTAGATTTAATTTTGGATTGGAGATGCTTAATATGAGTCTGGAAGGAGAGTTAACAGTCTAGCCAGACACCTAGGTATTTGTAGTTGTCCACATATTCTAGGTCAGAACCGTCCAGGGTAGTGATGCTATTCGGGTGGGTGGGTGCGGGCCGCGATCGGTTGAAAAACATGCATTTGGTTTTACTAGTGTTTAAGAGCAGTTGGAGGCTACAGAAGGAGTGTTATATGGCATTGAAGCCCGTTTGGAGGTTAGTTAACACAGTGTCCAAAGAAGGGCCAGATGTGTACAGAATGGTGTCGTCTGCATAGAGGTGGATCAGAGAATCACCAGCAGCAAGAGCGAAATCATTGATATATACAGAGAAAAGAGTTGGACGGAGAATTGAACCCTGTTGTACCCCCATAGAGACTGCGAGAGGTCTGGACAACAGGTCCCATGATTTGACACACTGAACTCTGTCTGAGAAGTAGTTGGTGAACCAGGTGAGGCAGTCATTTGAGAAACCAAGGCTGTTGAGTCTGCCGATATGAATACGGTGATTGACAGAGTCGAAAGCCTTGGCCAGGGCGATGAAGCGGGCTGCACAGTACTGTCTTTTGGCGTTTATGATATCGTTTAGTACATCGCTCTCCTCTCCTCCATCAAACACATTCCAAAGCCTTCTGGGTTTCTACAGATTCTTTCTATTCAAGGCTTCATCTCTATCATTTATTTAATATCTCAATGTTCAACATTTAGCCGATTCCAACACTTTCAATACTCTACTCAGCAAACTAGATGCAGTCTTTCACAGTGCCATCCATTTTGTCATCAAAGCCCCACACACTACCCACCATTGCGACCTGTACTCTCTCGTTGGCTGGCCCTTGCTACATATTCGTCGCCAGACCCACTGGCTCCAGGTCATCTATAAGTCTATGCTAGGTAAGGCTCCTCCTTATCTCAGCTCACAGAGTACGACCCTGCCTCACACAGGAAGCGGCGCAGGTCCTAATCCAGGCACTTGTCATCTCCCGTCTGGATTACTGCAACTCGCTGTTGGCTGGGCTCCCTGCCTGTGCCATTAAATCCCTACAACTCATCCAGAACGCCGCAGCCCGTCTGGTGTTCAACCTTCCCAAGTTCTCTCATGTCACCCCGCTCCTCCGCTCTCTCCACTGGCTTCCAGTTGAAGCTCGCATCAGCTACAAGACCATGGTGCTTGCCTACAGAGCTGTGAGGGGAACGGCACCTCAGTACCTCCAGGCTCTGATCAGGCCCTACACCCAAACAAGGGCACTGCGTTCATCCACCTCTGGCCTGCTCGCCTCCCTACCACTGAGGAAGTACAGTTCCCGCTCAGCCCAGTCAAAACTGTTCGCTGCTCTGGCCCCCCAATGGTGGAACAAACTCCCTCACGACGCCAGGACAGCGGAGTCAATCACCACCTTCCGGAGACACCTGAAACCCCACCTCTTTAAGGAATACCTAGGATAGGATAAGTAATCCTTCTCACCCCCCCCCCCCTTTAAGATTTAGATGCACTATTGTAAAGTGACTGTTCTACTGGATGTCATAAGGTGAATGCACCAATTTGTAAGTCGCTCTGGATAAGAGTGTCTGCTAAATGACTTAAATGTAAATGTAAATGTCACGATAACAACACCCACCCGTAGCACGCGCTCCAGCAGGTGTATCTCACTGGTCATCCCCAAAGCCACCACCTCCTTTGGCCGCCTTTCCTTCCAGTTCTCTGCTGCCAATGACTGGAACGAAATGCAGAAATCTCTGAAGCTGGAGACTCACATCTCCCTCACTAGCTTTAAGCACCAGTTGTCAGAGCAGCTTACAGATCACTGCACCTGTACATAGCCCATCTGTAAACAGCCCATCTACCTACCTCCTCCTCATACTGGTATTTATTTATTTATTTTGCTCCTTTGCACCCCAGTGTCTCTACCTGCACATTCATCTTCTGCCGATCTACCATTCCAGTGTTTAATTGCTATATTGTAATTACTTCGCCACCATGGCCTATTTATTTCCTTCAGTTACCTCATTTGCACTCACTGTATAAAGATATTTTGTTTTATTTTGTTCTACTGTATTATTGACTGTATGTTTTGTTTATTCCATGTGTAACTCTGTATGGTTGTATGTGTGGAATTGCTACCCTTTATCTTGGTCAGGTCGCAGTTGCAAATGAGAACTTGTTCTCAACTAGACTACCTGGTTAAATAAAGGTGAATTAAAATGAAATAAAATAAAATCCAATGACCCATGTGCCCTGCTAAATGTCATTATAGCAAAAAAAAAATTATTATTGTAACGATTCTCCTCTTCGTCTGAAGAAGAGTAGTCAAGATCGGACCAAAACGCAGCGTGGTAAGTGTCCATGATTATTTACTAAACCAGAACACGAAAATAATAATAAAATAATAATAATAATAATAATAATAACTGCCATTTAGCAGACGCTTTTATCCAAAGCGACTTACAGTCATGTGTGCATACATTCTACGTATGGGTGGTCCCGGGAATCGAACCCACTACCCTGGCGTTAGAAGCGCCATGCTCTACCAACTGAGCTACAGAAGGACCAAGATACTTCATTACAAACTGAATGAAAGAAATGAAAATCGAAACAGTCCTGAAAGGTGAAAACACAAAACAGGAAACAACTACCCACAAACACCAGGTGGGAAAAGGCTACCTAAGTATGGTTCTCAATCAGACACAACGAATGACAGCTGCCTCTGATTAGGAACCATAACAGGCCAAACACAGAAAAACAGAACATAGAACAAAACATAGAATGCCCACCCCAATTCACACCCTGATCAAACCAAAATACAGACATAAAAAAGGAACGAAGGTCAGGACGTGACAATTATAGAGTAACCTAGAAGTACTAACGTTGTAACTGAGAGAGGTACAGGTCCTATAGTCTAACCTACTGTAGACCTACTAACGTTTTAGCTGAGAGAGAGATAGGTCCTACAGTCTAACCTACTGTAGACCTACTAACATTTTAGCTGAGAGAGAGATAGGTCCTACAGTCTAACCTACTGTAGACCTACTAATGTTTTAGCTGAGAGAGAGATAGGTCCTATAGTCTATATTAGACCTACTAACATTTTACCTGAGAGAGAGATATTAGGTCTAATATAGACTATAGGACCTATCTCTCTCTCAGCTACGTTAGTAGGTCTACAGTAGGTTAGACTGAGAGGCTGAGAAGGAATTCCACACCCCTGTCCTGCTGGCTTCACTGGAGGCTGAGACGGTGTTCCACACCCCTGTCCTGCTGGCTTCACTGGAGGCTGAGAAGGTGTTCCACACCCCTGTCCTGCTGGCTTCACTGGAGGCTGAGAAGGTGTTCCACACCCCTGTCCTGCTGGCTTCACTGGAGGCTGAGAATGTGTTCCACACCCCTGTCCTGCTGGCTTCACTGGAGGCTGAGAAGGTGTTCCACACCCCTGTCCTACTGGCTTCACTGGAGGCTGAGAAGGTGTTCCCACACTGGCTTCACCCTGTCCTACTGGCTTCACTCCGGTGTTCCACACCCCTGTCCTGCTGGCTTCACTGGAGGCTGAGAAGGTGTTCCACATCCCTGTCCTGCTGGCTTCACTAGAGGCTGAGAAGGTGTTCCACATCCCTGTCCTGCTGGCTTCACTAGAGGCTGAGAAGGTGTTCCACATCCCTGTCCTGCTAGCTTCACTAGAGGCTGAGAAGGTGTTCCACATCCCTGTCCTGCTAGCTTCACTAGAGGCTGAGAAGGTGTTCCACATCCCTGTCCTGCTGGCTTCACTAGAGGCTGAGAAGGTGTTCCACATCCCTGTCCTGCTAGCTTCACTAGAGGCTGAGAAGGTGTTCCACATCCCTGTCCTGCTAGCTTCACTAGAGGCTGAGAAGGTGTTCCACACCCCTGTCCTGCTGGCTTCACTAGAGGCTGAGAAGGTGTTCCACATCCCTGTCCTGCTAGCTTCACTGGAGGCTGAGACGGTGTTCGACGGGATGGAGTGGAGAGAAGTCTAATATGGGTCCAAACTTTTTTAAATGGATTAAGTCCCTATATTTTCATCCAAATGCCATGGTGACTACTAATGGTTTGAAAGCTGACAGATTCCCTTTGGGATGTGCTTGACAAGGATACTCTCTGTCCCCCCTGCTCTACTTGCTTGGGGCGGTGCCTTTGGCAGAGTTGATAAGGAGCAATCCAAGTATTTTTCTGCAGGCAGCATTCAGCACAACATTCCGCTCTAAACGGATGATGTCTTGCTCTACATTTCCAACCCTGAGAATTTCTCTCACATTTTAGACACAATTGCTCAGTAGGGCAATTTGTCAGGATTTAAATCCATGGTTTTACCTCTCACCATTAACCATCTTCCACTCCCCAGAACTATGAAACACTGTCCGTTCCAATGAAAGACATTCACCAGCTTTATGAAGACACTCTGTCTGTTCCAATGAAAGACACTCACCAGCTTTATGAAGACACTCTGTCTGTTCCAATGAAAGACACTCACCAGCTCTATGAAGAGACTCTGTCCGTTCCAATGAAAGACTCTCACCAGCTCTATGAAGACACTCTGTCTGTTCCAATGAAAGACTCTCACCAGCTCTATGAAGAGACTCTGTCCGTTCCAATGAAAGACATTCACCAGCTCTATGAAGACACTCTGTCCGTTCCAATGAAAGACTCTCACCAGCTCTATGAAGACACTCTGTCCGTTCCAATGAAAGACATTCTCCAGCTCTATGAAGACACTCTGAATGAGGAAATGACATGTCTAATTTGAAGATATTTAAAATAAAATATCTTGGCACGTTGAATTCACTGCAGAGCGCTAGAAAGGATTTCAGTGTAGTTGTGTTCTGAAACAGGATCCCTAGAGAATGCCAAAGATGAAAGTTGGCATCACTCAGGGCTTTTGGCAAGTCTGGGTTGCATACTATAGGCTAGTTGCATCACTCAGGGCTTTTGGCAAGGCTAGTTTGAGCATATCTGGGTGGAAATACCAGGATATTTCCTACATGCTAGTAGGGTGCTGTAAATCTCAAAGCTTTTTGCTAGGTTGCCCACTTTACTAAACTTCACTAAAGTTATTCATGAATAGAATTGAGCGTAGGGCCTCTATCTGAATCCACGTTGTGTCTTGTCTGTTTGTGATCCATGTTAGCATGTAGTGGATTTGGGCAAACCAGTAGTACCTTTTAAGGCAGGGAAGGGCAAGACCACCCTTAGATTCAGGCTTCGATAGAGTGGAGAACATGATCCTAGTTTTTTTTGCCCAATATACAGTTGAAGTCGGAAGTTTACATACACTTAGGTTGGAGTCATTAAAACTAGTTTTTCATCCACACAACACATTTCTTGTTAACAAACTATAGTTTTGGCAAGTTGTTTAGGACATCTACTTTGTGCATGACACAAGTAATTTTTCCAACAATTGTTTACAGACAGATTATTTCACTTATAATTCACTGTATCACAATTTCAGTGGGTCAGAAGTTTACATACACTATTTTACAAGGACCTTGTGAAGATGCTGGAGGAAACAGGTACAAAAGTATCTATATCCACAGTAAAACTAGTCCTATGTCGACATAACCTGAAAGGAAGCTCAGCAAGGAAGAAGCCACTGCTCCAAAACCACCATAAAAAGCCAGACTACGGTTTGCAACTGCACATGGGGACAAAGATCTTACTTTTTGGAGAAATGTCCTCTGGTCTGATGAAACAAAAATAGAACTGTTTGGCCATAATGACCATCGTTATGTTTGGAGGAAAAAGGAGGAGGCTTGCAAGCTGAAGAACATCATCCCAACCGTGAAGCACGGGGGTGGCAGCATCATGTTGTGGGGGTGCTTTACTGCAGGAGGGACTGGTGCACTTCACAAAATAGATGGCTTCATGAGGAGGAAAATTACGTGGATATTTTGAAGCAACATCTCAAGACATCAGTCAGGAGTTAAAGCTTGGTCGCAAATAGGTCTTCCCAATGGACAATGACCATCAGCATACTTCCAAAGTTGTGGCAAAATGGCTTAAGGACAACAAAGTCAAGGTACTGGAGTGGCCATCACAAAGCACTGACCTCAATCGTATAGAAATTCTGTGGGCAGAACTGAAAAAGCATGTGAGAGCAAGGAGGCCTACAAACCTGACTATGTTACAGCAGCTCTGTCAGGAGGAATGGGACAAAATTCACCCAACTTATTGTGGGAAGCTTGTGGAAGGCTACCTGAAACGTTTGACCCAAGTTAAACAATTTAAAGGCAATGCTACCAAATACTAATAGAGTGTCTGTAAACTTCTGACCCGCTGTGAATGTGATGAAAGAAATAAAAGCTGAAATAAATCATTCTCTCTACTATTATTCTGACATTTCCCATTCTTAAAATGAAGTGGTGATCCTAACTGACCTTAGACAGGGACTTTTTACTAGGATTAAATGTCAGGAATTGTGAAAAACTGATTTGAATTGTATTTGGCTAAGGTGTATGTAAATGTCAGACTTCAACTGTATCACTCCTCACCTCTCCAACTGATAGCTGATGTGACATGAGAATTGTGGCAGAAAAATGGTCACCGTGCTGGTGAGTTTCCCCTTACTATGTAAGGCGCTTTGAGTATCTCAGCTGGTGGAGAAGTGCTATATAAATCCAACCAGATTTCCTCAATTAAAATCAATTGGAGCTGAAATCCAGGTGTTTTTACAGTCTTTAATGTCCAACAATGACAATTCAACCCCCATAATGTTTTTTAAAATCCATTTATGCTCAGAAACATTGGCCAAATAAATCCACCCGGGCCGATAGGCTACCAGTTGGGGAACCCTGCTTCATTTATGTCATTTAAGCCCTCCAACACAACATCGGAACTTTTGAACCCTGAGATGCAAACTAAGCTTCTCAGTAGCCACTTTAAATGGCTACTGAGTCACCTTTCTTCTGCTCAAATTTGGTTTATTTGCAGTCCCAGACATACTACCCCATAACACAACAACACAGTCCCAGACATACTACCCCATAACACAACAACACAGTCCCAGACATACTACCACCCCATAACACAACAACACAGTCCCAGACATACTACCCTATAACACAACAACACAGTCCCAGACATACTACCCTATAACACAACAACACAGTCCCAGACATACTACCCCATAACACAACAACACAGTCCCAGACATACTACGACCCCATAACACAACAACACAGTCCCAGACATACTACCCCCCATAACACAACAACACAGTCCCAGACATACTACCCCCCATAACACAACAACACAGTCCCAGACATACTACCACCCCATAACACAACAACACAGTCCCAGACATACTACCCCATAACACAACAACACAGTCCCAGACATACTACCCCATAACACAACAACACAGTCCCAGACATACTACCACCCCATAACACAACAACACAGTCCCAGACATACTACCCCATAACACAACAACACAGTCCCAGACATACTACCCCATAACACAACAACACAGTCCCAGACATACTACCACCCCATAACACAACAACACAGTCCCAGACATACTACACCCCATAACACAACAACACAGTCCCAGACATACTACCACCCCATAACACAACAACACAGTCCCAGACATACTACCACCCCATAACACAACAACACAGTCCCAGACATACCACCCCATAACACAACAACACAGTCCCAGACATACTACCACCCCATAACACAACAACACAGTCCCAGACATACTACCCCATAACACAACAACACAGTCCCAGACATACTACCCCATAACACAACAACACAGTCCCAGACATACTACCACCCCATAACACAACAACACAGTCCCAGACATACTACCCCATAACACAACAACACAGTCCCAGACATACTACCACCCCATAACACAACAACACAGTCCCAGACATACAACCCCATAACACAACAACACAGTCCCAGACATACTACCACCCCATAACACAACAACACAGTCCCAGACATACTACCACCCCATAACACAACAACACAGTCCCAGACATACAACCCCATAACACAACAACACAGTCCCAGACATACCACCCCATAACACAACAACACAGTCCCAGACATACTACCCCATAACACAACAACACAGTCCCAGACATACTACCCTATAACACAACAACACAGTCCCAGACATACTACCCTATAACACAACAACACAGTCCCAGACATACTACCCCATAACACAACAACACAGTCCCAGACATACCACCCTATAACACAACAACACAGTCCCAGACATACTACCCCATAACACAACAACACAGTCCCAGACATACAACACACCCCTATAACACAACAACACAGTCCCAGACATACTACCCCCATAACACAACAACACAGTCCCAGACATACTACCACCCCATAACACAACAACACAGTCCCAGACATACCACCCCATAACACAACAACACAGTCCCAGACATACTACCACCCCATAACACAACAACACAGTCCCAGTGACCCCATAACACAACAACACAGTCCCAGACATACCACCCCATAACACAACAACACAGTCCCAGACATACCACCCCATAACACAACAACACAGTCCCAGACATACCACCCCATAACACAACAACACAGTCCCAGACATACCACCCCATAACACAACAACACAGTCCCAGACATACTACCCCATCACACAGTCCCAGACATACACCACCCCATAACACAACAACACAGTCCCAGACATACCACCCCATAACACAACAACACAGTCCCAGACATACTACCCCATAACACAACAACACAGTCCCAGACATTTCCCCATAACACAACAACACAGTCCCAGACATACCACCCCATAACACAACAACACAGTCCCAGACATACTACCCCATAACACAACAACACAGTCCCAGACATACCACCCCATAACACAACAACACAGTCCCAGACATACTACCCCATAACACAACAACACAGTCCCAGACATACTACCCCATAACACAACAACACAGTCCCAGACATCCCAGACATACCACCCCATAACACAACAACACAGTCCCAGACATACTACCCCATAACACAACACAGTGGGTGTGACACCCATACAGACATCATATGTCAGCATTCTCATAATGTTCAGTTGTCCAAACTGTACAATAGCTTCCTCATTGACAGCCCCACCAAGGTCAGTGTGGATTAGCCGACAGTAACCCTATCAGGGCCAGGTCAAAGCCGACAGAGCCCGGTGACAGTAGCTGTCAGCAGGCTCTTTCTAGGGAACCCTATCTGCTTCAGCATGGTTATAGAGACACCTGAAAGGGGAAGACATTTCAAATTGTTTCTCCTTTTCTTTCCCTTTGATTTCAGTCGACTCATTTGGTTGATCAATCAACCGTCTGGATGACTGTGTGTTTGAAACCCATGCTGCACAAAATGCTACACATATTTTCAGTCATTTGTGAGGTTTTTAAATCACATACCTCTGTTCTGCCGGCATTGCTGACCCCAGATTATTGGGCTGTGGCTTACTTCAACATGACATAGCTCAACTGTGTTCTCATAGGATCGACCCAATCAGAGGACAAAACATTTCCCATATTTGTCCTGAATGGTTTTAGATTTTTAAACTATTTTCTTCAAACAAATTCTTAAGCCCCTTTGTTACAGGAAAGCAATTGTTGTAATTATTTAAAACAAAATAGCTCTGATCACAATGTAGCATCATTTGGATAATTGTTTCATCTATTAGGAATAGTCTTCTGAGAATCTGAATATTACATCAGTATATTGTTCTGTGTTAATATTACATCAGTATATTGTTCTGTGTTAATATTATATTGTTCTGTTTTAATATTAAATCAGTATATTGTTCTGTTTTAATATTACATCAGTATATTGTTCTGTGTTAATATTACATCAGTATATTGTTCTGTTTTAATATTACATCAGTATATTGTTCTGTTTTAATATTACATCAGTATATTGTTCTGTTTTAATATTAATATTACTGTTTTAATATCAGTATATTGTTCTGTTTAATATTATTATATTGTTCTGTGTTAATATTATATTGTTTTAATATTATATTGTTCTGTTTTAATATTACATCAGTATATTGTTCTGTGTTAATATTACATCAGTATATTGTTCTGTGTTAATATTATATTGTTCTGTGTTAATATTACATCAGTATATTGTTCTGTTTTAATATTACATCAGTATATTGTTCTGTTTTAATATTATATTGTTCTGTGTTAATATTACATCAGTATATTGTTCTGTTTTAATATTACATCAGTATATTGTTCTGTTTTAATATTATATCAGTATATTGTTCTGTAATATTACATCAGTATATTGTTCTGTGTTTAATATTACATCAGTATATTGTTCTGTGTTAATATTACATCAGTATATTGTTCTGTTTTAATATTACATCAGTATATTGTTCTGTTTTAATATTATTGTTCATCAGTATATTGTTCTGTGTTAATATTACATCAGTATATTGTTCTGTTTTAATATTACATCAGTATATTGTTCTGTTTTAATATTACATCAGTATATTGTTCTGTTTTAATATTACATCAGTATATTGTTCTGTGTTAATATTACATCAGTATATTGTTCTGTTTTAATATTACATCAGTATATTGTTCTGTGTTAATATTACATCAGTATATTGTTCTGTGTTAATATTACATCAGTATATTGTTCTGTTTTAATATTATATTGTTCTGTTTTAATATTACATCAGTATATTGTTCTGTTTTAATATTACATCAGTATATTGTTCTGTGTTAATATTACATCAGTATATTGTTCTGTGTTAATATTACATCAGTATATTGTTCTGTGTTAATATTACATCAGTATATTGTTCTGTGTTAATATTACATCAGTATATTGTTCTGTGTTAATATTACATCAGTATATTGTTCTGTGTTAATATTACATCAGTATATTGTTCTGTGTTAATATTACATCAGTATATTGTTCTGTGTTAATATTACTGTGTTAATATTACATCAGTATATTGTTCTGTTTTAATATTACATCAGTATATTGTTCTGTGTTAATATTACATCAGTATATTGTTCTGTTTTAATATTACATCAGTATATTGTTCTGTGTTTTAATATTACATCAGTATAGTATATTGTTCTGTTTTAATATTACATCAGTATATTGTTCTGTGTTAATATTACATCAGTATATTGTTCTGTGTTAATATTACATCAGTATATTGTTCTGTTTTAATATTACATCAGTATATTGTTCTGTGTTAATATTACATCAGTATATTGTTCTATGTTATATAAAATACTTCACGTCTCATCGGTTTGTTGCTCCTCCCATAAAATGGTTTGCTAGACATGCATATCTTTAGTAACATGTTAAACAAATTGACTGTGAGCATGCTTGGTGGCAGGGTTGGCAGTGGAACCCGGAGGTTCTAAGCAATCGGAGCAGGGCTGTGCCATGTTCCACTTCACATTGGAGACCTCAGCTTTTCTCACCGTTAAGGTACCCATTTACAAAGTGATGGTGCTTTGGGTTTTAAACTTGGGGCGAGGGAATGATTTGAAAGCCCTGTTTTGCCAAACACATGGACGGCTGCTGATTAGGACTATGGATGAGAGCAGCATACCAGTCTGTCGTCACCCCCTCCCCCTCTACACCCCCCAGGCCCCATTGTACAACACCAAAGACATTTTCTCCACATCCGGAGAAGAAGAATACCCATAAACTCTTAGTAGGGTCACGTCCAGACACACACATCACATTATAATGAACAGCACTCACAAGTCAAGCTTTTACCATGTTTTTGTTTTCCAATAAAATGAGAATTGTTTTGTGATATTCTCTCTGAAGCTGCATTGCTGTGGATAACACAGTTACAAGTTAACACAGACATGGAATGTCTGCAAGTCATTCTGAGGCCTGGAGACTCTAAACTGTGAAATGGTGCATTCTGTATGCATCCTCTATATGGGTTACCAGCTAGCTGCTAGCACAATGTTATTTTATTATCAGTGTATATGGGTTACCAGCTAGCTGCTAGCACAATGTTATTTTATTATCAGTGTATATGGGTTACCAGCTAACTGCTAGCACAAGGTTATTTTATTATCAGTGTATATGAGTTACCAGCTAACTGCTAGCACAAGGTTATTTTATTATCAGTGTATATGAGTTACCAGCTAGCTGCTAGCACAAGGTTATTTTATTATCAGTGTATATGAGTTACCAGCTAGCTGCTAGCACAAGGTTATTTTATTATCAGTGTATATGAGTTACCAGCTAGCTGCTAGCACAAGGTTATTTTATTATCAGTGTATATGAGTTACCAGCTAGCTGCTAGCACAAGGTTATTTTATTATCAGTGTATATGAGTTACCAGCTAGCTGCTAGCACAAGGTTATTTTATTATCAGTGTATATGAGTTACCAGCTAGCTGCTAGCACAATGTTATTTTATTATCAGTGTATATGAGTTTGTATATGAGTTAGCACAATGTTATTTTATTATCAGTGTATATGAGTTACCAGCTAGCTGCTAGCACAATGTTATTTTATTATCAGTGTATATGAGTTACCAGCTAGCTGCTAGCACAATGTTATTTTATTATCAGTGTATATGAGTTACCAGCTAACTGCTAGCACAATGTTATTTTATTATCAGTGTATATGGGTTACCAGCTAGCTGCTAGCACAATGTTGTTGTATTATCAGTGTATATGAGTTACCAGCTAGCTGCTAGCACAATGTTGTTGTATTATCAGTGTATTTGAGTTACCAGCTAGCTGCTAGCACAATGTTGTTGTATTATCAGTGTATTTGAGTTACCAGCTAGCTGCTAGCACAATGTTGTTGTATTATCAGTGTATATGGGTTACCTGCTAACTGCTGGCATAATGTTGTGGTAATATCATTGTATATGGGTTACCTGCTAACTGCTAGCATAAATGTTGTGGTAATATCAGTGTACATGGGTTACCAGCTAACTGCTAGCACAATGTTGTGGTATTATCAGTATGGCTATACAAAATTCAAAAGGCACTCGCACATCTGAGCAATCTAATTTGCAGATGCATGGCAACAATTGAACAAGATAAAGGAAACCGCACACTGCTCTTGATAGTATCATATTATACGTATGGCTAACATGGGATAGCAATGTCATATCTCTGTTGCTACAGTTATGGCCAGTTATGGCATTTTGTTTGGAGTTTGTGTAGCGTAGTGGTATTATAGGTTAGCAGCTAGCATAAGACGGTTGTTTCCAGCAACCAGGTCAATAAGAGCATTGTCTCTATGAGCACCACTACAGAACACTACAGGCTGGTGTCGTGATGTTGTTACCATGAATGAACACCTATGTGAGAATGCTATTCATTGACTACAGCTCAGCGTTCAACACCATAGTGCCCTATAAAGCTCATCAATAAGCTAAGGACCATCAGACTAAACACCTCCCTCTGCAACTGGATCCTAGACTTCCTGGACTGGCTGCCCCCAGGTGGTAAGGGTAGGTAAAAACACATCCACCATGCTGTTCCTCAACGAAGGGGCTCCTCAGGGGTGCGTTCTCAGTCCCCTCCTGTACTCATTGTTCACTCATGACTGCACCGCCAGGCACATTTCCAATACCATCATTAAGTTTGCCGATGACACAACAGTGGTAGGCCTGATCTCCGACGACGACGAGACAGCCTATAGGGAGGAGGTAAGAGACCTGGCCATGTGGTGCCAGGATAACAACCTCTCCCTCAACGTGATCAAGACAAAGGAGATGATTGTGGACTACAGGAAAAAGAGGACCGAGCAAAAATTCTCATTGACGGAGCTGTAGTGGAGCACGTTGAGAGGTCTAAGTTCCTTGGTGTCCACATCACCAACAAACTAACATGGTCGAAGTAAACCAAGTCAGTGGTGAAGAGGGCACGTCAAAACCTATTCCCCCTTAGGCAACTGTTTGACCTCCAACCGCAAGGCACTACAGAGGGTACTGCGTATGGCCCATTCCAGCAACCCTAGTCATAGGCTGTTCTCTCTGCTACTGCACGTGAAAATGGAAGAAGTTCAAGATGACGGTCAATCACCCTCGGTCTGGGGGTCCATGCAAGATCTCACCTCGTGGGGCATCAATGATCATGAGGAAGGTGAGGGATCAACCCAGAACTACACAGCAGGACCTGGTCAATGACCTGAAGATAGCTGGGACCACAGTCTCAAAGAACACCATTAGAAACACACTACGCCGTCATGGATTAAAATCCTGCAACGCACGCAAGGTCCCCCTGCTCAAGCCAGCGCATGTCCAGGCCCTTCTGAAGTTTGCCAATGACCATCTGGATGATCCAGAGGAGGAATGGGAGAAAGTCACGTGGTCTGCTGGGACAAAAATAGAGCTTTTTGGTCTAAACTCCACTCGCCGTGTTTGGAGGAAGAAGAAGGATGAGTACAACCCCAAGAACACCATCCCAACCGTGAAGCATGGAGGTGGAAACATCATTCTTTGGGGATGCTTTTATGCAAAGGGGACAGGACGACTGCACTGTATTGAGGGGAGGATGGATGGGGCCATGTATCGCGAGATCTTGGCCAACAACCTCCTTCCCTCAGCAAGAGCATTGAAGATGGGTCGTGGCTGGGTCTTCCAGCATGACAATGACCCGAAACACACAGCCAGGGCAACTAAGGAGTGGCTCCGTAAGAAGCATCCAAGGTCCTGGAGTGGCCTAGCCAGTCTCCAGGCCTGAACCCAATAGAACATCTTTGGAGGGAGCTGATGATCTGGAATGATCTGGAGAATGTCTGTATGGAGGAGTGGGCCAAAATCCCTGTTGCAGTGTGTGCAAACCTGGTCAAGAACTACAGGAAACGTATGATCTCTGTAATTGCAAACAAAGGTTTCTGTACCAAATATTAAGTTCTGCTTTTCTGATGTATCAAATACTTATGTCATGCAATAAAATGCAAATGAATTACTTAAAAATCATACAATGTGATTTTCTGTATTTTTGTTTTACATTCCGTCTCTCACAGTTGAAGTGTACCTATGATAAAAATTACAGACCTCTACATGCTTTGTAAGTAGGAAAGCCTGCAAAATCGGCAGTGTATCAAATACTTGTTCTCCCCACTGTATTTCTTATTCTTATTCATACATTTTTTAAAACTGCATTGTTGGTTAGTAAGTAAGCATTTCACTCTAAGGTATACCTGTTTTCCCGAATACCTGTTGTATTCGAAACATGTGACTAACACAATTTGATTTGATTGATTTGATTTGATGCAATAAGTATCAATCTATGTCACCACTGGAAATACGGTAAATGAACAAGTTTATTGAACAAGTTACTGTTTCTCGATTTAACTCAAGAATATCAGAATATCTCAATATTCAATCCGTCATCCATCAATCATATGATCCTATTTCAGTCTCATTTTGAATGCCGTAAAATCCTATACATTTGCACAAACCCTTGTCTCCACGATGAATCAGCTTACAGAAATTGGCTTAATTACGTATTTACTAGATAATGAAATATTCACACAGAAATAAATAAACACACACGGTATAGTATTGAACATTAACATAAAGCAATGAACCTGATATGATGCTTGGTACACAATGAAAAGTCCCTAGTGGACTAACCTGATATGACGCTTGGTACACAATGAAAAGTCCCTAGTGGACTAACCTGATCTGATGGCTGGTTACTTAAGAAAAGGGGTGGGAAAAGAAAGAGCGGGAGAAGGAGAGACAAAGGAATTCAACTACCGTACATACAGGTGAATGCACCAATTTGTAAGTCGCTCTGGATAAGAGCGTCTGCTAAATGACTTAAATGTAAATGTAATACAGTTGAATAATACACTCATCGTAAATATGGATATTTAGCCCCCCAACAACCACAAATTTGGATTTAGTAATGCAAAGTACATATTTACGCTTGTATGTCTTTGTCGTCTCAATCTGTTGAAATCGCCCGATCAGTCTGTGTCGAATAGTCTGACAGAAAGTCTCTGGTTATGTAAGACTCTGGTTGTCCACCAGAGGTCACCATGTCCTTAGTAGTTATAGTAGGTTGTTAGAACATACCACACAACACAACATACCAAAAAACAACACAACATACCGCAAGACTATACAACACAATATACTACAACACAACACAACATACCACAATACAACACAACACAACATTCCAAAACACAGTACGACACAACATACCACAATACAACACAACACAACATTCCAAAACACAATACAACACAACATTCCAAAACACAATACAACACAACCCACCACAACACAACAAAAAACAATGTACCATAACACAACACATCATGCCACAACACAACATTCCACAACACAACACATCATGCCACAGCACAACATTCCACAACACAACATGCTACAATACAAAACAGTGCAATGCAACACAACACAACAAACCACAATAAAACAAAATATACCACAACACAACATACCACAATACAAGACAACACAACATACCACAATACAACACACGACAACACAACATACCACAATACAACACACGACAACACAACATACCACAATACAAGACAAGACAACATACCACAACACAACATACCACAACACAACATACCACAATACAAAACAGTGCAATGCAACACAACACAACAAACCACAACACAACACAACATACCACAATACAAGACAAGACAACATACCACAACACAACATACCACAATACAAAACAGTGCAATGCACCACAACACAACATACCACAACACAACATACCACAACACAACATACCACAACACAACATACCACAACACAACATACCACAACACAACATACCACAACACAACATACCACAACACAACATACCACAACACAACATACCACAACACAACATACCACAATACAAAACAGTGCAATGCAACACAACACAACATACCACAATAAAACAGAAAACATACAACAAAAAAACAGACACCAACATACCACAATACAGCATACCACAATACAAAACAGTGCAATGCAACACAACACAACATACCACAATAAAACAGAAAACATACAACAAAAAAACAGACACCAACATACCACAACACAACATACCACAACACAACATACCACAATACAAAACAGTGCAATGCAACACAACACAACATACCACAATAAAACAGAAAACATACAACAAAAAAACAGACACCAACATACCACAACACAGCATACCACAATAAAACAGACACCAACATACCACAATACAGCATACCACAACACAGCATACCACAATAAAACAGACAACAACATACCACAATAAAACAGACACCAACATACCACAACATAACACAACATACCACAATACAACAGACACCAACATACCACAACATAACACAACATACCACAATAAAACAGACAACAACATACCACAATAAAACAGACAACAACATACCACAATACAACACAACATACCACAATATAACACAACAGACCAAAATACATTATAACACAACACAACATACCGCAACACAAAACAACATACCACAACACATCACACCATGACACACCACAACATTCCACAATACAACATACCACAATACAACATACCACAATACATTACAACGCACCACAACATAACACAACAGAGGAATATACTGCTGGTATAGTATACAACAGAGGAATATACTGCTGGTATAGTATACAACAGAGGAATATACTGCTGGTATAGTATACAACAGAACAGAGGAATATACTGCTGGTATAGTATACAACAGAGGAATATACTGCTGGTATAGTATACAACAGAGGAATATACTGCTGGTATAGTATACAACAGAGGAATATACTGCTGGTATATTATACAACAGAGGAATATACTGCTGGTATAGTATACAACAGAACAGAGGAATATACTGCTGGTATAGTATACAACACAACAGAGGAATATACTGCTGGTATAGTATACAACAGAACAGAGGAATATACTGCTGGTATAGTATACAACAGAGGAATATACTGCTGGTATAGTATACAACAGAACAGAGGAATATACTGCTGGTATAGTATACAACAGAACAGAGGAATATACTGCTGGTATAGTATACAACACAACAGAGGAATATACTGCTGGTATAGTATACAACAGAGGAATATACTGCTGGTATAGTATACAACAGAGGAATATACTGCTGGTATAGTATACAACAGAACAGAGGAATATACTGCTGGTATAGTATACAACACAACAGAGGAATATACTGCTGGTATAGTATACAACAGAGGAATATACTGCTGGTATAGTATACAACAGAGGAATATACTGCTGGTATAGTATACAACAGAACAGAGGAATATACTGCTGGTATAGTATACAACAGAACAGAGGAATATACTGCTGGTATATTATACAACAGAACAGAGGAATATACTGCTGGTATAGTATACAACAGAGGAATATACTGCTGGTATAGTATACAACAGAGGAATATACTGCTGGTATAGTATACAACAGAGGAATATACTGCTGGTATAGTATACAACAGAGGAATATACTGCTGGTATAGTATACAACAGAGGAATATACTGCTGGTATAGTATACAACAGAACAGAGGAATATACTGCTGGTATAGTATACAACAGAGGAATATACTGCTGGTATAGTATACAACAGAGGAATATACTGCAGAACAGAGGAATATACTGCTGGTATAGTATACAACAGAGGAATATACTGCTGGTATAGTATACAACAGAGGAATATACTGCTGGTATAGTATACAACAGAGGAATATACTGCTGGTATAGTATACAACAGAGGAATATACTGCTGGTATAGTATACAACAGAGGAATATACTGCTGGTATAGTATACAACAGAGGAATATACTGCTGGTATAGTATACAACAGAGGAATATACTGCTGGTATAGTATACAACAGAGGAATATACTGCTGGTATAGTATACAACAGAGGAATATACTGGTATAGTATACAACAGAACAGAGGAATATACTGCTGGTATAGTATACAACAGAACAGAGGAATATACTGCTGGTATAGTATACAACAGAGGAATATACTGGTATAGTATACAACAGAGGAATATACTGCTGGTATAGTATACAACAGAACAGAGGAATATACTGCTGGTATAGTATACAACAGAGGAATATACTGCTGGTATAGTATACAACAGAGGAATATACTGCTGGTATAGTATACAACAGAACAGAGGAATATACTGCTGGTATAGTATACAACAGAACAGAGGAATATACTGGTATAGTATACAACAGAGGAATATACTGCTGGTATAGTATACAACAGAGGAATATACTGCTGGTATAGTATACAACAGAGGAATATACTGGTATAGTATACAACAGAGAACAGAGGAATATACTGCTGGTATAGTATACAACAGAGGAATATACAACAGAGGAATATACTGCTGGTATAGTATACAACAGAGGAATATACTGCTGGTATAGTATACAACACAACAGAGGAATATACTGGTATAGTATGAATATACTGGTATAGTATACAACAGAGGAATATACAGAACAGAGGAATATACTGCTGGTATATATACAACAGAGGAATATACAACAACAGAGGAATATACTGCTGGTATAGTATACAACAGAGGAATATACTGCTGGTATAGTATACAACAGAGGAATATACTGCTGGTATAGTATACAACAGAACAGAGGAATATACTGCTGGTATAGTATACAACAGAGGAATATACAGTATACAACAGAGGAACAGAGGAATATACTGCTGGTATAGTATACAACAGAGGAATATACTGCTGGTATAGTATACAACAGAGGAATATACTGCTGGTATAGTATACAACAGAGGAATATACTGCTGGTATAGTATACAACAGAACAGAGGAATATACTGCTGGTATAGTATACAACAGAGGAATATACTGCTGGTATAGTATACAACAGAGGAATATACTGCTGGTATATACAACACAACAGAGGAATATACTGCTGGTATAGTATACAACACAACAGAGGAATATACTGCTGGTATAGTATACAACAGAACAGAGGAATATACTGCTGGTATAGTATACAACAGAGGAATATACTGCTGGTATAGTATACAACACAACAGAGGAATATACTGCTGGTATAGTATACAACAGAACAGAGGAATATACTGCTGGTATAGTATACAACAGAACAGAGGAATATACTGCTGGTATAGTATACAACAGAGGAATATACTGCTGGTATAGTATACAACAGAGGAATATACTGCTGGTATAGTATACAACAGAGGAATATACTGCTGGTATAGTATACAACAGAGGAATATACTGCTGGTATAGTATACAACACAACAGAGGAATATACTGCTGGTATATTATACAGCAGAACAGAGTAGAGCAGGTTTACAGGAGGTCTGGCCTGCCTAGAGACTGACTCTACTGTACAGTTGAGAGAGAGAGAGAGAGAGAGAGAGAGAGAGAGAGAGAGAGAGAGAGAGAGAGAGAGAGAGAGAGAGAGAGAGAGAGAGAGAGAGAGAGAGAGAGGTATGTTGTGATCTCTCCAGGCTAGATGAGATACTGCCCCCTACCGTTAGCTCCGTCCTCCTACATCACCACTGCCTACTGCCGCGTCAGCCCCACCAGGGGTCCTGTCCACTCTATACTGGCTTATAGCTGTGTCCTCAAGTAACCACACGGACCTCTGGTACAATACACTGTTTCACTGTTATCTGACTAGAGTAATCACCAGTTAAAATGAGAATATTGGTTGTTTTTTATATGCCATAATAACAGAGTGGGATATACATTTCAAAGTGGAAGATGTCTCCAATTAGCACTTATTGAGGTAGAAGGATACGTTGTTATAGTATCACATATAGTTATTATAATAAAAAGTATTGGATTAATTCATTAATAAGTATTGTTACTATTACAATTTAATTATAATATATAATCAGCATTTAATCATAACAATAATACTTACTTTTAATAATACTAATAACAATAACAATAATAACAATGATGTATTTAAATTACGCTGGGTGTATATGCTAAATATACTGTTAATTTAAGCACACTGAATAATGTATATATTGATGTATATAATGAATACAGATGAAAGGAATGTTAATTAGATGTGTGGCACGGCACACTTGACTGAAAACAACACATTTCAAATGACATTGTGGTATATATCTCTGTGTTGGCTAACTGTACAACAATGTATTAGATGGTTCTCAGGTGAACTGACATTGTGGTATATATCTCTGTGTTGGCTAACTGTACAACAATGTATTAGATGGTTCTCAGGTGAACTGACATTGTGGTATATATCTCTGTGTTGGCTAACTGTACAACAATGTATTAGATGGTTCTCAGGTGAACTGACATTGTGGTATATATCTCTGTGTTGGCTAACTGTACAACAATGTATTAGATGGTTCTCAGGTGAACTGACATTGTGGTCAACAGTACAGTAGGACTGTGATTGAAGACTGGAGGGAGAATTCTGAAAGACATGTTCAGTTTCAGGACAGATTCAGGACAGAGACTTTGCCATGTTCAGTTTCAGGACAGATTCAGGACAGATTTAGGGCAGATTCAGGACAGATTCAGGACAGATTCAGGACAGATTCAGGGCAGATTCAGGACAGATTCAGGGCAGATTCAGGACAGATTCAGGACAGATTCAGGGCAGATTCAGGGCAGATTCAGGGCAGATTCAGGACAGATTCAGGACAGATTCAGGGCAGATTCAGGACAGATTCAGGGCAGATTCAGGACAGATTCAGGACAGATTTAGGGCAGATTCAGGGCAGATTCAGGACAGATTCAGGACAGATTCAGGGCAGATTCAGGACAGATTCAGGACAGATTCAGGACAGATTTAGGGCAGATTCAGGACAGATTCAGGACAGATTCAGGACAGATTCAGGACAGATTCAGGACAGATTCAGGACAGATTTAGGGCAGATTCAGGACAGATTCAGGACAGATTCAGGACAGATTCCGGACAGATTCAGGACAGATTCAGGACAGATTCAGGACAGATTCAGGACAGATTCAGGACAGATTCAGGACAGATTTAGGGCAGATTCAGGACAGATTCAGGACAGATTCAGGACAGATTCCGGACAGATTTAGGGCAGATTCAGGACAGATTCAGGACAGATTCAGGACAGATTCAGGACAGATTCAGGACAGATTCAGGACAGATTCAGGACAGATTTAGGGCAGATTCAGGACAGATTCAGAACAGATTCCGGACAGATTTAGGGCAGATTCAGGACAGATTTAGGGCAGATTCAGGACAGATTCAGGACAGATTCAGGACAGATTCAGGACAGATTCAGGACAGATTCAGGACAGATTTAGGGCAGATTCAGGACAGATTTAGGACAGATTCAGGACAGATTTAGGGCAGATTCAGGACAGATTCAGGACAGATTTAGGGCAGATTCAGGACAGATTCAGGACAGATTCAGGACAGATTTAGGGCAGATTTAGGACAGATTCAGGACAGATTCAGGACAGTTTCAGGACAGATTCAGGACAGATTTAGGGCAGATTCAGGACAGATTCAGGACAGATTCAGGACAGATTCCGGACAGATTTAGGGCAGATTCAGGACAGATTCAGGACAGATTCAGGACAGATTCAGGACAGATTCAGGACAGATTCAGGACAGATTTAGGGCAGATTCAGGACAGATTCAGGACAGATTCAGGACAGATTCAGGACCGGACAGATTTAGGGCAGATTCAGGACAGATTCAGGACAGATTCAGGACAGATTCAGGACAGATTCAGGACAGATTCAGGACAGATTCAGGACAGATTTAGGGCAGATTCAGGACAGATTCAGGACAGATTCAGGACAGATTTAGGGCAGATTCAGGACAGATTCAGGACAGATTCAGGACAGATTCAGGACAGATTCAGGACAGATTCAGGACAGATTTAGGGCAGATTCAGGACAGATTCAGGACAGATTCCGGACAGATTTAGGGCAGATTCAGGACAGATTTAGGGCAGATTCAGGACAGATTCAGGACAGATTCAGGACAGATTCAGGACAGATTCAGGACAGATTCAGGACAGATTTAGGGCAGATTCAGGACAGATTTAGGACAGATTCAGGACAGATTTAGGGCAGATTCAGGACAGATTCAGGACAGATTTAGGGCAGATTCAGGACAGATTCAGGACAGATTCAGGACAGATTTAGGGCAGATTTAGGGCAGATTTAGGGCAGATTCAGGACAGATTCAGGACAGTTTCAGGACAGATTCAGGACAGATTCAGGACAGATTTAGGGCAGATTTAGGACAGATTTAGGGCAGATTCAGGACAGATTTAGGGCAGATTCAGGACAGAGGCTTTGCCATTTTTGTCGCCTATTGAAAAGTTTCAGTTGGTAAATTATTGCTTAATTTAATCTAAGATATATTGTACCCAAAAAGTACCGTACGCTATGTGAATCATATCACTGTAGTCATCTCATAACTGGTATTTTGTTTTGACAAATAAATGATGATTGATGGTGATGATGATCCCACTATTTAGCCTCCAAATACCATTCAGCATTTTTTAAACATGAAACTGTCATTGTTAATTGTTACTCTACATATGGCCTCGACATGTATCCACGTCCAACAGACGTCTCCAATAACACTTGAAATCAGTGAAATAATAGTGTAGTTCGTTGTTGACTTGAGGACCAGGAGAGACCAGCCAGGAGGGAGCAGAGCCTGGAGATCAACCCCAATATGGACTGGTGTCCGACGAGCTGCAGGAGTGGGTTACACCTCCCTCAGGCCGACCGGCACACTGCACACACACACAAACACACACACAGAGAGACAGGCACACACACACAGACACACAGACACACACTCGGTGCTATAGCTGAACCCCATCTTTCTAATACTCCACTTGACGCAATTATCAACTGCAAGTTGACAAGGAAGAAAAACCTGGATAATAGTAAATATTACTGTCATAAAAAATTATGTTCAGTCACTGAATATTTTTTTTATTTCAGTTGACAAGAATTTTGCGCAATAAATACTGCCTGGATGTTTGAGCATGGGAACGTTATTGTCATTAAAACAAGTGAATTTCCACAATATGCGCAGCTGCAGCAGACTAAAGAACATTGTGGCAGTGAATGTCTTCCCCCTCCACTGTCCTCTCCGTGTTGTTCCAGCCAGGGCTCCATTTCAGAGGGCGGAGATGGAATATTCAGATCAGCTGAGTGACAGCTCGTGTTTTCCACGGTTCTCAGAACTCCACTGGCTCCTTCCTCCAACTCCTCACTTCAGAGTTGAGGCTACTAAAAACATCGGACGCTAGGGGATCGAGACGTCGCCTGCCTCTATGTGCAGGGCACTTTACTGATAATTTGGGGGTTCGCTTTTTAATTATTTTTATTTGAATTGTCTAAAGATCTGTTTAGTGAGCTCATTATTCTACAGAAGTCAATTTTCCGTGCTTTCCTCTTTGGAATCAGCAGCAACAGACTCTCAGTGAGGCATGTCTTACCCCCAGGGTTACCTCTACCAGCCGCCGGGCTCCCTGGCTCTCTACTCCTGCCCGGCTTACGGGGCTTCAGCCCTGGCTGCCCCGAGGAGCGACGAGCTGGCCAGGTCGTCCAGTGGATCAGCCTTTAGTCCTTACCCCGGATCAGCTGCTGCCTTCACGGCTTCAGCCAGCGGCTTCTCCAGTCCAATGCCATACTCCACAGACCCTGCCACGGGATTCCCTTCCTACATGGTATATACTCTACTTCCACTTATTCCTTACACAACTTGTGTCAGTATGCATACAGGAGGGACAGCCTGGTCGAAAATAATTAGCTCTAATTTTGTCGTTTATTAGCCAACAGTAGAGTATTTGCGTGCAGCGTGCAGAGAGCTACCGTTTCAGAGCGGGTCTAATGGGTTGTACAGTTCAAGGGTAAAATGGATGAGATCCTGCACACCATTATGTATTCGAACATTGTTCGTAGAAAGCAGTGCATTTATCACAACGATAAATCATCAAGTGGTACATTATATTGTCTATCGTGTGTGAAAGTTGTAGGCTTTTTATTGTGTTTCTTCTTTCTGTAAATATGATGTGTGTTTTCGTGGGCCCGTTAACACAGTGCATATGGCTAATTGAGTGGACTTCATTTAGGGGAAAATGCCCCCCATAAAGAATGATATGATGTAAGCCAATGGCCTTCATTGGAATTAGCCTGTAGTCTAATATCAAACCCTCCCACCGGGAAATCAAATATATGAAGTTTGTTCTCCATTTGTACAGTCACAAACTATATATGCAATTTAAATTCTTGGAATGTATATTAAATGAAATAAGCGAAATTTGAACATGAAAAGAGGAATTACAATGCTAATGACATGGTTCTCTAAGCGTTTATAAAAGGTGCACATACGCTGGGTAGTTAATTGGATTTGTGATGCTGTAAAGCAATGATATGCTAACACGTCTCTCTCTCTCTGACAACAAAACTAATCTAGCTAAAGAAAAGCAGGAAGTTAGGCGGTGATTACTGGAAATTAGTGCAATTACGATGCATCATTTATCATTTATTTAGCATAATGCAATGCGATGAATCAACCCGATAATGATCAGTGTAATACAAGCAGTATATAGACCCAACTCACATGACACATTAAGTTAACTCTCTACACACACAACCACAATATACAACCTGTTGTGTTTAGTTATGTTTTACAGTTTTCAATATCTATTAACAAAATTATAAAATATAACAAAAAACGTTAAAAATCCTTTTTCCTTTCCAGAGCTCTCCTTACGACGCGCAGGGCATGGCCGGGGCGCTCAGCTACCACCCCTACGGTAGCCCGGGATACCCCTACCAGCTCAACGACCCGGCCTACCGCAAGAACGCGACCCGAGACGCCACCGCCACGCTGAAGGCCTGGCTACAGGAGCACAGGAAGAACCCCTACCCCACCAAGGGAGAGAAGATCATGTTGGCCATCATTACTAAGATGACCCTGACGCAGGTGTCCACCTGGTTCGCCAACGCCAGGAGGAGGTTGAAGAAGGAGAACAAGATGACGTGGGCTCCCCGGAATAAGAGTGAGGATGAGGACGATGGAGACGGAGAGAGGAATGATGACCGCTTGGAGAAAAATCTTGACAACAGCGAGACGTCCGCGGAGGATGAAGGTAAACCACGAGACCCAACCCATGACCCAGTTAACGGCGCGAGCTGCGCGGTGCTGCTTTTTATTGACAGTTATCCACAGATGATTAACGACATGATGGCAGAGATGGGAAGGCATAATACGGAACGAGTTCTAATTATTATTATTATTATTAACAATAATACTATGAATCCTAATAATGTCGAATGCCATGGTTATTATATGGTAATTACTTCGTCTCAATCTCTTTTTATTTATTTTTTCAGGTATCAGTTTGCAGGTTGATACCCTTACAGACCATTGTTGTTCAGCGGAGTCTGATGGGGAGAAGGTGAGCTGTCGAATCGGGGACCTGGTCTGTGAGTCTGGGTCAGATACTAAGGACAAATGTGAGGATGATGATCACGAACTGGAGAATGATGAACGACACCGAAGCCTGTCACCTAAACCTGTGACATCATCACCACTAACAGGGCTTGAGGCCTCGGTCTTAAACCATCACCACCGGGAAAACAACAACAAATCATGTCTTGACAGCCGAATCTCAGGTCGTCACAATCAAGCCGTCAAACCCAAACTGTGGTCGTTAGCGGAGATCGCTACTTCAGACCCGAAGCAGCAGCAGCATCAACCGGGGCAGACTTGTCCATCCCTCGGTCTTCTAACCTCCACCTCCTCCACCCCCTCCCCGGCCGTCCCTGGCGCTGTGTACTCCGCCTCTTCCATTTTAGGACGACCCATCTACTACACGTCTCCGTTTTACAGTAATTACACAAACTATGGCAACTTCAGCCCGCTGCAGGGTCAAGGGATTGTGCAATATAACTCTGCTAACGACGGACTCACACAGACTGCTGCTGAGGTCAGCACCATGCATAAACACACCACTGACTCTCTGCTTAAAACGAACGCTAACCACATTGAACAGTTCAGACCCTCACATGTATACTCTAAGAAAGGTACGTAACATGCAATTGTAGTTTCAAAAGAAGGACTTGTATTTTATGCATTTTGAATTCACTTCATTGGCCTTTGACTGAATATGTGATGTTTTGAAACAGATGTCCCTAAGCAGAAGGCTTATAAAGGCCTCCGTGTAATCAGTGCTAGTGTAGGCCTGAGTTGGCGGTAGCTGTAATGTCGGCCTGTGTGTCAGACTGTCTCTCAGGGCAATAAGCAGAGATATGTTGTTGTCATAAACAGAGGTTCTATTAACAGAACGTCTTGAGACCCGCTCACACAGTAGGAACGCAGCATTACTTAAAAATATCACTTTAGTTGGATTGGTTATTATGGACTACAAATGATGGGGTTTTAGAATTGGTTACACAATAATTAGATACCATCATGTTTTATTTTAACAACAGTTGTGCAATTTTTTATTATAGTATCAGTGACTGGTGGGCCACTTTCTTGTTATTTAAGACCTTTACCTCTGCAACTTCAGCTCTTACTTAATACAACCTGGGAAGGACTTTAGGACAAACTCTGTGGGCTAAAGGTGAGGTTCTGATTCAGGTCTATAGGTAGGTGTCACAATTGCTTTGACTAAAGCCCCGAGCCATCACCCCTGCACCCTGGTCTTAACACTAACCTAACTAACCTTTCTCTAAAGGGGAGAGCTGCATCTTGCTCCTCAGACAAGACGCCTGGCCTGCAGCACTACAGCTGTTCTCCTCAGAGACAGGCCCGAAGGATTAATTAAACCTGATTCAGGGTTGGGGGATGAATTAACCCTGACTCATTCTATCATTTCACTTTCGTTTTCATGAGATGTGCGTTGACTGGCTCAGTAAATGTCCCGCTTTATGTGATAATTTTGGAAGACGTTATTTCTCAGGATGCATCTGCTTCATTGCCACGGTACATTATACTTTATGTGAAGAGAATATTAGATATATTATACTTTATGTGAAGACAATATTAGGTATATTATACTTTATGTGAAGATAATATTAGATATATTATACTTTATGTGAAGATAATATTAGATATATTATACTTTATGTGAAGATAATATTAGGTATATTATACTTTATGTGAAGATAATATTAGATATATTATACTTTATGTGAAGACAATATTAGGTATATTATACTTTATATGAAGACAATATTAGGTATATTATACTTTATGTGAAGATAATATTACGTATACTATACTTTACGTAAAGTCGATGTTAGGTATACTATACTTTATGTGAAGATAATATTAGGTATACTATACTTTATGTGAAGATAATATAAGGCCTGCTGTATCTTGTTTGTAAAGGATGTATGAGGTCTGGAGATGGGGCTGAGGAACCTGACGAATCTAATACATTTGATATTTATTTTTTTAATCATGGACAATGCTGCCTATAATTTATGCAAGTTGTATTGCAATGGACACTGAACATTGTTTTGTAAATACATTATTCCCGTTTTTATTTGAAACGTATTTGAAAGTTACAGAATCTTGTTAACAAGAGTACTTTTACTAATTTATATCTTATTGTAAATTAAACGCGCTAGTGTGTTATACTGGCGAGTTAGTGCTATTTATTATTCAAAGGAAAACCAAATTAAAATGTTTTCCTCTGTATTTCAATCTGCTTTCATTTTTTCATTCATCTCCTTTATATTGTCGCATGAAAATGTATTTCTCTTTGGTTAGGCTACTGCTTTTAGAAATCGAATTATTAATCATGTGTAAACGATAAGACTTTTGGGAATGGCATAGCCTGTATTAATTGATATGTTTGTTTGAGACAGCACAGTCCAGAGAAGCTTACCACCTATCGGTTTTCTAAAGGGCCTTTTCACGCCATTCTTATAGGCGTTTAGCTCCATCCGGGGACTACTCGTGACCTTGGTTGGGATAAATGATATGCTTATTATAAATGATATACTTATCATTATATAAATGATATACTTATATCCGTGGCTGTCAGGGGTTTATTTTTCAGTGTGATTAATCCGGCGCTAGGAGCAGTATGATGAGTTCCCAGCGGGGTGATCCCCCTGGCCCAGCCTCAGTCAGTCTGCCGGTCAGTCGGCCTTCTTTACGGGCCGATATTAAACCATCCATAAAGCGGTGTCTAAACAGCCAGCCGCCAGCTCCAATGGCCTGTCTCATAAACTAATCCGACCGGCTATACCTCGCTGATCTTCCTTTCATCTGATTATTTGTTTTTATTTGGCGAAGGGAATTATTATTATTATTATTATTATTATTATTATTATTATTATTATTATTATTATTAGTCTACTAATGCTTTATTTAGGCTATTTGCATAACTTTCAGAATACGAATTGCAACCTGTTTGCCTCATCTGAACAGGAGGCAAATTATAAAATATTTTCGAAGATAGAATATAGGTTCTGTTGTTGTAACAATTGGAACACTTTCATAAACACTTAAATGTGAGCGACAATGACATATGTGTGATAAAAATTAAAATTAAAAAAGCAATTAATTGGTAGGCCTATTGTTTCGTCGCGTCCTCCAGGCTAACGAAATCTGTTTTTCAAAGCGCAGCACCAACATTTAAATAGCTGTAACAATGTGTGTTTGGAAAGCTTTTTTCTCTCAGAGCTTTACGGTATTTCCTACGTTTCTGTCTGGGTTATTCATTCACCAGTCCTCTGAGAGGTGGTGAGAGAGCTGTACGTTCTTCATGACTTCTAAGGTGAATGTTATTGAGCCTCTTGGGACGCCACTTCACCTATAAAGTTTTCCTTTCCGCCTCAACTTCCTAATATCTGTCCCGGTGTGTGTAGACCTGTTGGGGAGTCAGGCAGCCCCTTTCACCCCCCTAGATCTCACAACCTCTCTCTCTCTCTCTCTCTCTCTCTCTCTCTCTCTCTCTCTCTCTCTCTCTCTCTCTCTCTCTCTCTCTCTCTCTCTCTCTCTCTCTCTCTCTCTCTCTCTCTCTCTCTCTCTCTCTCTCTACCTCATTCTCTCTCTCTCTCTCTCAGACTCTCTCTCTCCACCAGACCTCTCTCTCTCTCTCTCTCTCTCTCTCTCTCTCCCAGACCATCTCTCTCTCTCTCTCTCTCTCTCTCTCTCTCTCTCTCTCTCTCTCTCTACCAGACCTCTCTCTCTCTCTCTCTCTCTCTCTCTCTCTCTCTCTCTCTCTCTCTCTCTCTCTCTCTACCAGACCATCTCTCTCTCTCTCTCTCTCTCTCGCTCTCTCTCTCTCTCCACCAGACCATTCTCCCCCCTCTCTCTCTCTCTCTCTCTCTCTCTCTCTCTAGTCGCTTTACTTTCATTAGGGCTGATTTATTGAAATGCAGACTTAATGTGAGGTGGGCTCCCCGGGGATCTCACTGTTGTCAAATAGACCCAGAGGCGCTTTCCTTTCCACGCAGAGAGGCTCTGAGCTGCCTTCCACCGAGGCCTGCTCTGCTCCTATCAACGGCCTCTCTCTACCTCTCTCTCACAGCCTCTCTTTTTCTGCTCCCTTCAAATGTCTCCATTTGTTCTCAATAAAATACATTTAGTTTCTGCTGAAGTGCAGCAGCGCCTTTGAACATGAACAGAATTCCACCACCTCTGTGTGTGTTAGTGGAATGAGGTGAAAGAGGCTCCGCACAACAAACACAGCCTGGATAATACAATTAAAGGTGAATTTATGTCATGATTAATTATCAAGTCAATATGAATAATTATGTAGTCCTAGATCTTTGTTCCCTTAGAGTTTAATAACTTGACACCGGCCTGCTGGCCTCTGTATTTACAAAAAGCCTACAGCCTATCTATTCTAGAAAAACTGTAGTCTACTTAACAGTATGATACATTACTCTATATCACAATAGCATACCGTTTCTCCTCTGAGTGGGCTGTACATATGAATGTGTCATAAGAGCTGGTTTGGGTGACCGATGGGATGAACGCATATCTCAGAACATCTCCATAGCATTAATCAAATAAGCAGTTCATTTGTAGATAATTCATTATCTATATGCCTACGTTATCCTATACAACACGTTATTTCCCACAACATTTTACTCTCTGATACACAGCTGCTCTTCTTTACAACAGCGTCAACTTTAGCCTGTGTGTAGAAAGCGTTATTATAGCCATTTATAATGAATACATATTTACAGCACTTACTCAAATTAAGATGACAGCCGATGTGTTGAATCTTTTAACATTATTACCGGTTAGGTGGGTTATGTTTACAATAAAGATACTTCTAAACGTCTGATTGAATATGTTGTCTATAAAGATTCGTTATATGAGTGGCCATATTGTTCGTAGCTCTCGCTTTCCTCAAGTGTTAAGCTGGTAAACGCTGTTTTCAATGCCTCAACCAAATCTTTATGGATTAGCATTGGTTGTGAATATGTCACTTACGTGATGCAGCCAATATGATATTGCCATTATTGGACTAAGAAATATACTTAGGTAGACTAATCTTCATAGTGTCTGTGTCTATTACCACGTCAAAGCTGTTAATAAGTGAAAAACAAAAAATATATATGTTTCCTTCATGACATAACTGCTCTGGTCCTTTTCTAAATGTAACAGATCATTCTCACTGGTCTAATTGACCATTAAGGTCGCGTCGTAAATACCGTTCAGTTGGAAAAGGAAAGAGAATTATGAACAAATCCAATACAGATGTGTAGAATACAACACATCAAAGTGGTGTCGACCTTTCAGAGTCAGACCAAGGCCTGTCCACTCATAAAGGTGTCGGAAGAGATGTCCTCTGCTCGCTCTGATCAAGGACCGGGAACGGGAAAGAATGTCAAACGCTGATGTTTGTCCGTTCCACGATCTAAATAACGTCATTAGGGGCTCGCGCTAGGCTTCCACTATTTAATTGACAGTTTTGGTTTATGACAGGAGAGAGTTAGAGTAACACGGTGAGAGACACTGTTAATCTGACATGTATTAAAACCTCTGTCTACAGCACTAGGCTACCAGGCCTACACTATGTAGGGAGACTAAACAGATGGGAATGGCTCGAATGGTGTACTGTGAATTTAGGTGGAGCTATGTGGTCTATTTAAGTGTTGTAGCTAGGTGGAACTAGGTGGTGTAGCTAGGAGGTTAGCTAGGTGCAGCTAGATGGAACAAGGTGGTGTAGCTAGGTGGAGTAGATAGGTTAAACTAGGTGAGGCCTGGTGGCAGTGCTAGGTGGAGGTGGAGCTAGGTGGAGCAAGGTGGAGCAAGGTGGAGCAAGGTGGAAATAGCTGGAGCAAGGTGGAGCTAGGTGGAGCAAGGAGGAGCAAGGTGGAGCTAGGTGGAGCAAGGTGGAGCTAGGTGGAGCAAGGTGGAGCAAGGTGGAAATAGCTGGAGCAAGGTGGAGCTAGGTGGAGATAGGTAGAGCAAGGTGGAGCTAGGTGGAGCTAGGTGGAGCAAGGTGGAGCAAGGTGGAAATAGCTGGAGCAAGGTGGAGATAGGTGGAGCAAGGTGGAGCAAGGTGGAAATAGCTGGAGCAAGGTGGAGCTAGGTGGAGCAAGGAGGCGCAAAGTGGAGCAAGGTGGAGCAAGGTGGAGCAAGGAGGAGCAAGGTGGAGCAAGGTGGAGCAAGGAGGAGCAAAGTGGAGCAAGGTGGAGCAAGGTGGAGCAAGGAGGAGCTAGGTGGAGCAAGGAGGAGCAAAGTGGAGCAAGATGGAGCTAGGTGGAGCTAGGTGGAGCAAGGTGGAGCAAGGTGGAAATAGCTGGAGCTAGGTGGTGCAAGGTGGAGCAAGGAGGAGCAAGGTGGTGGAGCTAGGTGGTGGAGCTAGGGGGTGGAGCTAGGTGGAGCCAGGTGGAGGTGGAGCAAGGAGGAGCAAGGTGGTGGAGCTAGGTGGAGCTAGGTGGAGCTAGGTGGAGCTAGGTGGTGGAGCTAGGTGGAGCTAGGTGGTGGAGCTTGGTGGATCTAGGTTTTGGAGCTAGGTGGAGCTAGGTGGTGGAGCTTGGTGGATCTAGGTTTTGGAGCTAGGTGGTGGAGCTAGGTTTTGGAGGTGGAGCTAGTTGGATCTAGGTGGTGGAGCTAGGTGGAGCTAGGTGGTGGAGCAAGGTGGATCTAGGTTTTGGAGGTGGAGCTAGTTGGATCTAGGTGGTGGAGCTAGGTGAAGCTAGGTGGTGGAGCAAGGAGGAGCAAGGTGGTGGAGCTAGGTGGAGCTAGGTGGAGCTAGGTGGAGCTAGGTGGTGGAGCTAGGTGGAGCTAGGTGGTGGAGCTTGGTGGATCTAGGTTTTGGAGCTAGGTGGAGCTAGGTGGTGGAGCTTGGTGGATCTAGGTTTTGGAGCTAGGTGGTGGAGCTAGGTTTTGGAGGTGGAGCTAGTTGGATCTAGGTGGTGGAGCTAGGTGGAGCTAGGTGGTGGAGCAAGGTGGATCTAGGTTTTGGAGGTGGAGCTAGTTGGATCTAGGTGGTGGAGCTAGGTGAAGCTAGGTGGTGGAGCTAGGTGGATCTAGGTGGTGGAGCTAGGTGGATCTAGGTGGTGTAACTAGGTATATATATATATATATATATATATATATATATATATATATATATATATATACCCCTTTATATGGAACTAAGAGGCCTTGCCTGAACCAGCATTATTCCTCCTCCTTTGGGGCAGATATCGTTTCCTGGCATCCACCAAACCCAGATTCATATGTCGGACTGCCAGATGGTGAAGCGTGATTCATCACTCCAGAGAAAACGTTTCCACTGCTCCAGACGCCAATGGTGGCGAGCTTTACACCACACCAGTCAATGCATTGGAATTGAGCATTGCATCTTAGGCTTGTGTACAGCTGCTCTGCCATTATTAGCCCAGAACATTTTTGGTGTTATTACATAGAGCCAGAAATAACTTTGGGATATCAGAGTGGAGGTAACTCACCAGCATTACGACCAGGAATACCACTTTCCCAAATTGTATCCTTTGTTCGTATCCCCCAAAGCAATTGAACTTATCCCAGAGTTTTCTTCCAGATGCCATCGGCGGAGAAGAGGTATTTGGAGTGGACTTCGAGTCCGACTCAGGAGGCGTGCACACCATCCACCACTTCTGAGTATATTACTCGCCAATTTTCAGTCCCTGGAGAGTAAAGTAGATGAGCTCAGGGCGAGGATCTCCTTCCAGAGAGACGTCAGGGGCTGAAACATACTCTGTTTTACAGAATCATGGCTCTCCATACATGTCCCCATCCACACATTCAGCTGGGTTCTCAGTACATTGCGCAGACAGAAATAAAGAACTCTCTGGGATGAAGAAAGACGGAGGTGTATGTTTCATGATTAGCAACTCATAACGTAAAGAAACTCAAGTCCTTTTGTTCACCTGTCCTCTAATATCTCACAATCAAATGTTGACCGTATTACCTCCCAAGAAAATTCCCTTCAGTTATAGTCACAGCTGTGTATATTCCGCCTCAAGCCGATACCACGTCTTCCCTCAGGGAACTACACAGGAGTTTATGCAAACTGGAACCACATATCCTGAGGCCACATTTATTGTAGCTGGGGACTTTAACCAAGCAAATCTGAGGAAAACGCTTCCGAAGTTTTATCAACACATTGCCTGTAGTACTCTCACTTCAAAAACTCTCTAACACTTTTACTCTCCCTTCCTGGATGTCTACAAGGCCCTACCCCGCCTAACCTTTGGCAAATCATATCATGACTCCATTCTGCTCCTCCCTTCCTATAGACAGAAACTCAAACAGTAACTACCCGTGCTAAGGTGGCAGCACCTTGCTCCACCTTGCTCCTCCTTGCTCCACCTTGCTCCACTTTGCTCCCCCTTGCTCCACCTAGCTCCACCTTGCTCTAGCTATTTCCACCTTGCTCCACCTTGCTCCACCTATCTCCACCTTGCTCCAGCTGGGGCGGCAGCGTAGCCTAGTGGTTAGAGCGTTGGACTAGTAACCGGAAGGTTGCGAGTTCAAACCCCCGAGCTGACAAGGTACAAATCTGTCGTTCTGCCCCTGAACAGGCAGTTAACCCACTGTTCCCAGGCCGTCATTGAAAATAAGAATATGTTCTTAACTGACTTGCTTGGTTAAATAAAGGTTAAATTAAAAGAAAATGTAAAAAAAAGTTCTATTCAACGCTGGTCTGACCGATCGGAATCCATGCTTCAAGATTGTTTTGATCATAAGGACCAGGATATATTCCGTGTTTCCTCTGAGAATAATATTGACGTAAACACTGACACGGTGACTGAGTTCATCAGGAAGTGGATAGAGGATGTTGTCCCCACTGGGACGATTAAAACCTACCCAAACTAAAAACTGTGGATAGATGGCTGAAAGTGAAAGCGCGAACCGTCGTATTTAACCACGGCAAGGTGACTGGGAATACAGTATGGTCGAATACAAACAGTGTAGTTACTCCCTTCGTAAGGCAATCAAACAGGCAAAGCGTCTACAGAGACAAAGTGCGGTCACAATTCAACAGTTCAGACACGAGATGTATGTGGCAGGGACTCCAGACAATCACGGATTACAAAGAGAAAACCAGCCACATCGCGGACACCGATGTCTTGCTCCCGGACAAGCTAAACACCTTCTTTACCCTCTTTGAGCATAACAGTGCCACCAACGCGGATAGATAATATATAGATCATCTCCATATAGATCATGGGTGGATCCTCTTCAGATAGATAATGTATGAATCCTCTTCAGATAGATAATGTATGAATCCTCTTCAAATAGATCATGTATGAATCCTCTTCAGATAGATAATGTATGAATCCTCTTCAAATAGATCATGTATGCATATTCCTCATTGTGTGGTCGTGCATTCCTCCTCATAATGTATGCCTCAGCCACAGCGTTCTCCGTGTAAAGTTTAAAGTGACAACTGTGACCTCCATCTCACGTCAGGGTCTGAGAATGGATTTAAAATAATGAATTTCTCACTCACTGGAACAGCTCTGTGCTATTGTACTGTGGAAATATGAAACGATACAAGAGGCTCCTTTCTCTTAACGTGAGCTTAGCCAAGTCATTAGGAATCCATACAAGTGAAAATATATCCTGAGAGGACTTTGAAAGCGCTGTCAATCTGGCAGAATGAAATGTAGCACAGTAAACTGGGTTGTTATAGCTGACAGGCCTTCTGAGCAGACAGTGGTTGTGTCCCACATGGCACCCTATTCCCTACATAGTGCACTACTTTGAGGTGTTCAGAGAAAGCAAAATCAGTGCTCTATGTAGGGAATAGGGTGTTATTTTGGACGTAGTCAATACAACTCCCTGGCACCATTAAAACTAAGGGGAGAATAGTAAGAGAGAACTGTCACATTGTATATATAGCTACTCTACTAAGGACAATACAGAGAAATCACTTCATACATCTTCTGGGCAAATGAATGGCTTATCTGCTACTGTAGATAGTACTGATCTCTGTCAGTCGGGGGATGACGGTGTGACAGGATTTTAAACACATCTGGGTAATGTTCTAGGAATTCTATTGATTTATTTATGAACCTCTTCATTTAAAGAAAAAGGAAAGGATTAGTATTATATGATTTCAAAACAAATTACTGTACATCCCGGATTAATGTACAATATGGTAACAACATGGTAACAACACAAAGTATTCAACTGAAACATTATGGCAACAAAGTACTGCATTACACAGAAACAACATGGTAACAAAGTACTGCATTATACAGGAACAACATGGTAACAAAGTACTGCATTACACAGGAACAACATGGTAACAAATTACTGCATTACATAGAAACAACATGGTAACAAAGTACTGCATTATACAGAAACAACATGGTAACAACACAAAGTATTCAACTGAAACATAATGGTAACACAGTACTGCATTACACAGGAACAACATGGTAACAAATTACTGCATTACATAGAAACAACATGGTAACAAAGTACTGCATTATACAGAAACAACATGGTAACAACACAAAGTATTCAACTGAAACATAATGGTAACACAGTACTGCATTACACAGGAACAACATGGTAACAAAGTACTGCATTACATAGAAACAACATGGTAACAAAGTACTGCATTACATAGAAACAACATGGTAACAAAGTACTGCATTATACAGAAACAACATGGTAACAACACAAAGTATTCAACAGAAACAACATGGTAACAAAGTACTGCATTACACAGGAACAACATGGTAACAAAGTACTGCATTATACAGGAACAACATGGTAACAAAGTACTGCATTACACAGGAACAACATGTTGACAAAGTACTGCATTACACAGAAACAACATGGTAACAAACTACTGCATTACACAGGAACATCATGGTAACAACACAAAGTATTCAACTGAAACATTATGGTAACAAAGTACTGCATTACACAGAAACAACATGGTAACAAAGTACTGCATTACATAGAAACAACATGGTAACAACACAAAGTATTCAACTGAAACAACATGGTAACAACGAAAAGTATTCAACTGAAACATTATGGCAACAAAGTACTGCATTACACAGAAACAACATGGTAACAAAGTACTGCATTACACAGAAACAACATGGTAACAAAGTACTGCATTACACAGAAACAACACGGTAACAAAGTACTGCATTACACAGAAACAACATGGTAACAAAGTACTGCATTACACAGAAACAACACGGTAACAAAGTACTGCATTACACAGGAACAACATGGTAACAAAGTACTGCATTACAAAGAAACAACATGGTAACAAAGTACTGCATTACACAGGAACAACATGGTAACAAAGTACTGCATTACACAGAAACAACATGGTAACAAAGTACTGCATTACACAGAAACACCATGGTAACAAAATACTGCATTACACAGAAACAACATGGTAACAAAGTACTGCATTACATAGAAACAACATGGTAACAACACAAAGTATTCAACTGAAACAACATGGTAACAACGAAAAGTATTCAACTGAAACATTATGGCAACAAAGTACTGCGTTACATAGAAACAACATGGTAACAAAGTACTGCATTACACAGAAACAACATGGTAACAAAGTACTGCATTACACAGAAACAACATGGTAACAAAGTACTGCATTACACAGAAACAACATGGTAACAAAGTACTGCATTACATAGAAACAACATGGTAACAACACAAAGTATTCAACTGAAACATTATGGCAACAAAGTACTGCATTACATAGAAACAACATGGTAACAAAGTACTGCATTACACAGGAACAACATGGTAACAAAGTACTGCATTACACAGAAACAACATGGTATCAAAGTACTGCATTACACAGGAACAACATGTTGACAAAGTACTGCATTACATAGAAACAACATGGTAATAAAGTACTGCATTATACAGAAACAACATGGTAACAAAGTACTGCACTACACAGGAACAACATGGTAACAAAGTACTGCATTACACAGAAACAACATGGTAACAAAGTACTGCATTAAACAGAAACAACGTGGTAACAAAGTACTGCATTACACAGAAACAACATGGTAACAAAGTACTGCATTACACAGGAACAACATGTTAACAAAGTACTGCATTACACAGGAACAACATGGTAACAAAGTACTGCATTACACAGGAACAACATGGTAACAAATTACTGCCTTATACTGAAACAACATGGTAACAACACAAAGTATTCAACTGGAACAACATGGTAACAAAGTACTGCATTATACAGAAACAACATGGTAACAACACAACGTATTCAACTGAAACACCATGGTAACAAAGTACTGCATTATACAGAAACAACATGGTAACAAAGTACTGCATTACACAGGAACAACATGGTAACAACACAAAGTATTCAACTAAAACACCATGGTAACAAAGTACTGCACTACACAGGAACAACATGGTAACAAAGTACTGCATTACACAGAAACAGCATGGTGAAAAAGTACTGCATTACACAGAAACAACATGGTAACAAAGTAACAAAGCTACATAGCCGTCTTTGTATCAAAGATAATTGTGTAGTCTAGAGCGATTTTCTAGGTTAGCTAGCCAGCTATTGTCGTTCTTTTAACGCAACGTAACGTAAACAACACTACTAGCTAGCCAGCTAGCCCCCGAATAGCAGCACTGCAGAAACTATTACACTCAACGGAACGACTTGATTAGTGTAGTGTCAACAACGCACCCACTGCCAGCTAGCCTACTTCTTGATTAGTGTAGTGTCAACAACGCACCCACTGCCAGCTAGCCTACTTCAGCAGTACTGTATCATTTTAATCATTTTAGTCAATAAGATTCTTGCTACGTAGCTTAACTTTCTGAACATTCGAGACGTGTAGTCCACTTGTCATTCCAATCTCCTTTGCATTAGCGTAGCCTCTTCTGTAGCCTGTTAACTATGTGTCTGTTTATCCCTGTTCTCTCCTCTCTGCACAGACCATACAAACGCTCCACACCGCATGGCCGCGGCCACCCTAATCTGGTGGTCCCAGCGCGCACGACCCACGTGGAGTTCCAGGTCTCCGGTAGCCTCTGGAATTGCCGATCTGCGGTCAACAAGGCAGAGTTCATCTCAGCCTATGCCTCCCTCCAGTCCCTCGACTTCTTGGCACTAACGGAAACATGGATCACCACAGACAACACTGCTACTCCTACTGCTCTCTCTTCGTCCGCCCACGTGTTCTCGCACACCCCGAGAGCTTCTGGTCAGCGGGGTGGTGGCACCGGGATCCTCATCTCTCCCAAGTGGTCATTCTCTCTTTCTCCCCTTACCCATCTGTCTATCGCCTCCTTTGAATTCCATGCTGTCACAGTTACCAGCCCTTTCAAGCTTAACATCCTTATCATTTATCGCCCTCCAGGTTCCCTCGGAGAGTTCATCAATGAGCTTGATGCCTTGATAAGCTCCTTTCCTGAGGACGGCTCACCTCTCACAGTTCTGGGCGACTTTAACCTCCCCACGTCTACCTTTGACTCATTCCTCTCTGCCTCCTTCTTTCCACTCCTCTCCTCTTTTGACCTCACCCTCTCACCTTCCCCCTACTCACAAGGCAGGCAATACGCTCGACCTCATCTTTACTAGATGCTGTTCTTCCACTAACCTCATTGCAACTCCCCTCCAAGTCTCCGACCACTACCTTGTATCCTTTTCCCTCTGGCTCTCATCCAACACCTCCCACACTGCCCCTACTCGGATGGTATCGCGCCTTCCCAACCTTCGCTCTCTCTCCCCCGCTACTCTCTCCTCTTCCATCCTATCATCTCTTCCCTCCGCTCAAACCTTCTCCAACCTATCTCCTGATTCTGCCTCCTCAACCCTCCTCTCCTCCCTCTCTGCATCCTTTGACTCTCTATGTCCCCTATCCTCCAGGCCGGCTCGGTCCTCCCCTCCCGCTCCGTGGCTCGATGACTCATTGCGAGCTCACAGAACAGGGCTCCGGGCAGCCGAGCGGAAATGGAGGAAAACTCGCCTCCCTGCGGACCTGGCATCCTTTCACTCCCTCCTCTCTACATTTTCCTCCTCTGTCTCTGCTGCTAAAGCCACTTTCTACCACGCTAAATTCCAAGCATCTGCCTCTAACCCTAGGAAGCTCTTTGCCACCTTCTCCTCCCTCCTGAATCCTCCTACCCCCCCCTCCTTCCTCTCTGCAGACGACTTCGTCAACCATTTTGAAAAGAAGGTCGACGACATCCGATCCTCGTTTGCTAAGTCAAACGACACCACTGGTTCTGCTCACACTGCCCTACCCTGTGCTCTGACCTCTTTCTCCCCTCTCTCTCCAGATGAAATCTCGCGTCTTGTGACGGCCGGCCGCCCAATGACCTGCCCGCTTGACCCTATCCCCTCCCCTCTTCTCCAGACCATTTCCGGAGACCTTCTCCCTTACCTCACCTCGCTCATCAACTCATCACTGACCGCTGGCTACGTCCCTTCCGTCTTCAAGAGAGCGAGAGTTGCACCCCTTCTGAAAAAACCTACACTCGATCCCTCCGATGTCAACAATTACAGACCAGTATCCCTTCTTTCTTTTCTCTCCAAAACTCTTGAACGTGCCGTCCTTGGCCAGCTCTCCCGCTATCTCTCTCTGAATGACCTTCTTGATCCAAATCAGTCAGGTTTCAAGACTAGTCATTCAACTGAGACTGTTCTCCTCTGTATCACGGAGGCGCTCCGCACTGCTAAAGCTAACTCTCTCTCCTCTGCTCTCATCCTTCTAGATCTATCGGCTGCCTTCGATACTGTGAACCATCAGATCCTCCTCTCCACCCTCTCCGAGTTGGGCATCTCCGGCGCGGCCCACGCTTGGATTGCGTCCTACCTGACAGGTCGCTCCTACCAGGTGGCGTGGCGAGAATCTGTCTCCTCACCATGCGCTCTCACCACTGGTGTCCCCCAGGGCTCTGTTCTAGGCCCTCTCCTATTCTCGCTATACACCAAGTCACTTGGCTCTGTCATAACCTCACATGGTCTCTCCTATCATTGCTATGCAGACGACACACAACTAATCTTCTCCTTTCCCCCTTCTGATGACCAGGTGGCGAATCGCATCTCTGCATGTCTGGCAGACATATCAGTGTGGATGACGGATCACCACCTCAAGCTGAACCTCGGCAAGACGGAGCTGCTCTTCCTCCCGGGGAAGGACTGCCCGTTCCATGATCTCGCCATCACGGTTGACAACTCCATTGTGTCCTCCTCCCAGAGCACTAAGAACCTTGGTGTGATCCTGGACAACACCCTGTCGTTCTCAACCAACATCAAGGCGGTGGCCCGTTCCTGTAGGTTCATGCTCTACAACATCCGCAGAGTACGACCCTGCCTCACACAGGAAGCGGTGCAGGTCCTAATCCAGGCACTTGTCATCTCCCGTCTGGATTACTGCAACTCGCTGTTGGCTGGGCTCCCTGCCTGTGCCATTAAACCCCTTCAACTCATCCAGAACGCCGCAGCCCGTCTGGTGTTCAACCTTCCCAAGTTCTCTCACGTCACCCCGCTCCTCCGTTCTCTCCACTGGCTTCCAGTTGAAGCTCGCATCCGCTACAAGACCATGGTGCTTGCCTACGGAGCTGTGAGAGGAACGGCACCTCAGTACCTCCAGGCTCTGATCAGGCCCTACACCCAAACAAGGGCACTGCGTTCATCCACCTCTGGCCTGCTCTCCTCCCTACCACTGAGGAAGTACAGCTCCCGCTCAGCCCAGTCAAAGCTGTTCGCTGCTCTGGCCCCCCAATGGTGGAACAAACTCCCTCACGACGCCAGGACAGCGGAGTCAATCACCACCTTCCGGAGACACCTGAAACCCCACCTCTTTAAGGAATACCTAGGATAGGATAAGTATTCCCTCTCCCCCCCCCCTTTAAGATTTAGATGCACTATTGTAGAGTGACTGTTCCACTGGATGTCATAAGGTGAATGCACCAATTTGTAAGTCGCTCTGGATAAGAGCGTCTGCTAAATGACTTAAATGTAAATGTAAATGTACTGCATTACACAGAAACAACATGGTAACAAAGTACTGCATTACACAGAAACAACATGGTAACAAAGTACTGCATTACACAGGAACAACATGGTAACAAAGTACTGCATTACACAGGAACAACATGGTAACAAAGTACTGCATTACACAGGAACAACAAATCAAATCAAATCAAATCAAATTTTATTTGTCACATACACATGGTTAGCAGATGTTAATGCGAGTGTAGCAAAATGCTTGTGCTTCTAGTTCCGACAATGCAGTGATAACCAACAAGTAATCTAACTAACAATTCCAAAACTACTGTCTTATACACAGTGTAAGGGGATAAGGAACATGTACATAAGGATATATGAATGAGTGATGGTACAGAGCAGCATACAGTAGATGGTATCGAGTACAGTATATACATATGAGATGAGTGTGTAGACAAAGTAAACAAAGTGGCATAGTTAAAGTGGCTAGTGATACATGTGTTACATAAGGATGCAGTCGATGATGTAGAGTACAGTATATACATATGCATATGAGATGAATAATGTAGGGTAAGTAACATTATATAAGGTAGCATTGTTAAAGTGGCTAGTGATATATTTACATCATTTCCCATCAATTCCCATTATTAAAATGGCTGGAGTTGGGTCAGTGTCAATGACAGTGTGTTGGCAGCAGCCACTCAGTGTTAGTGGTGGCTGTTTAACAGTCTGATGGCCTTGAGATAGAAGCTGTTTTTCAGTCTCTCGGTCCCAGCTTTGATGCACCTGTACTGACCTCGCCTTCTGGATGATAGCGGGGTGAACAGGCAGTGGTTCGGGTGGTTGATGTCCTTGATGATCTTTATGGCCTTCCTGTAACAACGGGTGGTGTAGGTGTCCTGGAGGGCAGGTAGTTTGCCCCCGGTGATGCATTGTGCAGTCCTCACTACCCTCTGGAGAGCCTTACGGTTGAGGGCGGAGCAGTTGCCGTACCAGGCGGTGATACAGCCCGCCAGGATGCTCTCGATTGTGCATCTGTAGAAGTTTGTGAGTGCTTTTGGTGACAAGCCAAATTTCTTCAGCCTCCTGAGGTTGAATAGGCGCTGCTGCGCCTTCTTCACGACGCTGTCAGTGTGAGTGGACCAATTCAGTTTGTCTGTGATGTGTATGCCGAGGAACTTAAAACTAGCTACCCTCTCCACTACTGTTCCATCGATGTGGATAGGGGGTGTTCCCTCTGCTGTTTCCTGAAGTCCACAATCATCTCCTTAGTTTTGTTGACGTTGAGTGTGAGGTTATTTTCCTGACACCACACTCCGAGGGCCCTCACCTCCTCCCTGTAGGCCGTCTCGTCGTTGTTGGTAATCAAGCCTACCACTGTTGTGTCGTCCGCAAACTTGATGATTGAGTTGGAGGCGTGCGTGGCCACGCAGTCGTGGGTGAACAGGGAGTACAGGAGAGGGCTCAGAAAGCACCCTTGTGGGGCCCCCGTGTTGAGGATCAGCGGGGAGGAGATGTTGTTGCCTACCCTCACCACCTGGGGGCGGCCCGTCAGGAAGTCCAGTACCCAGTTGCACAGGGCGGGGTCGAGACCCAGGGTCTCGAGCTTGATGACAAGCTTGGAGGGTACTATGGTGTTGAATGCCGAGCTGTAGTCGATGAACAGCATTCTCACATAGGTATTCCTCTTGTCCAGGTGGGTTAGGGCAGTGTGCAGTGTGGTTGAGATTGCATCGTCTGTGGACCTATTTGGGCGGTAAGCAAATTGGAGTGGGTCTAGGGTGTCAGGTAGGGTGGAGGTGATATGGTCCTTGACTAGTCTCTCAAAGCACTTCATGATGACGGAAGTGAGTGCTACGGGGCGGTAGTCGTTTAGCTCAGTTACCTTAGCTTTCTTGGAAACAGGAACAATGGTGGCCCTCTTGAAGCATGTGGGAACAGCAGACTGGTATAGGGATTGATTGAATATGTCCGTAAACACACCGGCCAGCTGGTCTGCGCATGCTCTGAGGGCGCGGCTGGGGATGCCGTCTGGGCCTGCAGCCTTGCGAGGGTTAACACGTTTAAATGTCTTACTCACCTCAGCTGCAGTGAAGGAGAGACCGCATGTTTCCGTTGCAGGCCGTGTCAGTGGCACTGTATTGTCCTCAAAGCGGGCAAAAAAGTTATTTAATCTGCCTGGGAGCAAGACATCCTGGTCCGTGACTGGGCTGGATTTCATCTTGTAGTCCGTGATTGACTGTAGACCCTGCCACATGCCTCTTGTGTCTGAGCCATTGAATTGAGATTCCACTTTGTCTCTGTACTGACGCTTAGCTTGTTTAATAGCCTTACGGAGGGAATAGCTGCACTGTTTGTATTCAGTCATGTTGCCAGACACCTTGCCCTGATTAAAAGCAGTGGCAGTCTAATGAACTCGCACACCGAATCAGCGTATTCGTCAATATTCCCATCTGACGCAATACGAAACATGTCCCAGTCCACGTGATGGAAGCAGTCTTGGAGTGTAGAGTCAGCTTGGTCTGACCAGCGTTGGACAGACCTCAGCGTGGGAGCCTCTTGTTTTAATTTCTGCCTGTAGGCAGGGATCAGCAAAATGGAGTCGTGGTCAGCTTTCCCGAAAGGGGGGCGGGGCAGGGCCTTATATGCGTCGCGGAAGTTAGAGTAACAATGATCCAAGGTTTTACCACCCCTGGTTGCGCAATCGATATGCTGATAAAATTTAGGGAGTCTTGTTTTCAGATTGGCTTTGTTAAAATCCCCAGCTACAATGAATGCAGCCTCCGGATAAATGTTTTCCAGTTTGCAAAGAGTTAAATAAAGTTCGTTCAGAGCCATCGATGTGTCTGCTTGGGGGGGATATATACGGCTGTGATTATAATCGAAGAGAATTCTCTTGGAAGATAATGCGGTCTACATTTGATTGTGAGGAATTCTAAATCAGGTGAACAGAAGGATTTGAGTTCCTGTATGTTTCCTTCATCACACCATGTCCCGTTAGTCATGAGGCATACGCCCCCGCCACTCTTCTTACCAGAGAGATGTTTGTTTCTGTCGGCGCGATGCGTGGAGAAACCCGTTGGCTGCACCGCCCTGGATAGCGTTTTCCCAGTAAGCCATGTCTCCGTAAAGCAAAGAACGTTGCAGTCTCTGATGTCCCTCTGGAATGCCACCCTTGCTCGGATTTCATCAACCTTGTTGTCGAGAGACTGGACATTGGCAAGAAGAATACTGGGAAGTGGTGCGCGATGTGCCCTTTTTCGGAGTCTGACCAGAACACCGCCGCGTTTCCCTCTTTTTCGGAGTCGTTTCCTTGGGTCGCTGCATGCGATCCATTCCGTTGTCCTGTTTGTAAGGCAGAACACAGGATCCGCGTCGCGGAAAACATATTCTTGGTCGTACTGATGGTGAGTTGACGCTGATCTTATATTCAGTAGTTCTTCTCGACTGTATGTAATGAAACCTAAGATGACCTGGGGTACTAATGTAAGAAATAACACGTAAAAAAACAAAAAACTGCATAGTTTCCTAGGAACGCGAAGCGAGGCGGCCATCTCTGTCGGCGCCGGAAGTCCTGGTAACAAATTACTGCCTTATACAGAAACAACATGGTAACAACACAAAGTATTCAACTGAAACATTATGGTAACAAAGTACTGCACTACACAGAAAAAACATGGTAACAAAGTACTGCATTACACAGAAACAACATGGTAACAAAGTACTGCATTACACAGGAACAACATGGTAACAAAGTACTGCATTACATAGAAACAACATGGTAACAAAGTACTGCATTACACAGAAACAACATGGTAACAAATTACTGCATTATACAGAAACAACATGGTAACAACACAAAGTATTCAACTGAAACACCATGGTAACAAAGTACTGCATTATACAGAAACAACATGGTAACATAGTACTGCATTACACAGGAACAACATGGTAACAACACAAAGTATTCAACTGAAACACCATGGTAACAAAGTACTGCACTACACAGGAACAACATGGTAACAAAGTACTGCATTACACAGGAACAACATGGTAACAAAGTACTGCATTACACAGGAACAACATGGTAACAACGTACTGCATTACACAGAAACAACATGGTAACAAAGTACTGCATTACACAGAAACAACATGGTAACAAAGTACTGCATTACACAGAAACAACATGGTAACAAAGTACTGCATTACACAGAAACAACATGGTAACAAAGTACTGCATTACACAGAAACAACATGGTAACAAAGTACTGCATTACATAGAAACAACATGGTAACAAAGTACTGCACTACACAGAAACAACATTGTAACAAAGTACTGCACTATACAGAAATATAATGGTAACATACTGTATTACACAGAAATATAATGGTAACATACTGTATTACACAGAAATATAATGGTAACATACTGTATTACACAGAAATATAATGGTAACATACTGTATTACACAGAAACACCATGGTAACAAAGTACTGCATTACATAGAAATATAATGGTAACATACTGTATTACACAGAAACACCATGGTAACAAAGTACTGCATTACATAGAAATATAATGGTAACATACTGTATTACACAGAAATATAATGGTAACATACTGTATTACACAGAAACAACATGGTAACAAAGTACTGCATTACACAGAAACAACATGGTAACAAAGTACTGCACTATACAGAAATATAATGGTAACATACTGTATTACACAGAAACATAATGGTAACAAAGTACTGCATTACATAGAGATATAATGGTAACATACTGTATTACACAGAAATATAATGGTAACATACTGTATTACACAGAAACACCATGATAACAAAGTACTGCATTACACAGAAATATAATGGTAACATACTGTATTACACAGAAACACCATGGTAACAAAGTACTGTATTACACAGAAATATAATGGTAACATACTGTATTACACAGAAACATAATGGTAACATACTGTATTACACAGAAATATAATCGTAACATACTGTATTACACAGAAACACCATGGTAACAACATACTGTATTACACAGAAACATAATGGTAACAACATACTGTATTACACATAAATGTAATCGTAACATACTGTATTACACAGAAACACCATGGTAACAACATACTGTATTACACAGAAAAATAATGGTAACAACATACTGTATTACACAGAAAAATAATGGTAACATAGTACTGCATTACACAGAAACATAATGGTAACAAAGTACTGCACTACACAGAAACATAATGGTAACAAAGTACTGCACTACACAGAAACAACATGGTAACAAAGTACTGCATTACACAGAAATATAATGGTAACATACTGTATTACACAGAAACACCATGGTAACAACAAACTGTATTACACAGAAATATAATGGTAACAAAGTACTGCATTACACAGAAATATAATGGTAACATACTGTATTACACAGAAACACCATGGTAACAACAAACTGTATTACACAGAAACATAATGGTAACAAAGTACTGCACTACACAGAAACATAATGGTAACAAAGTACTGCACTACACAGAAACACCATGGTAACAAAGTACTGCATTACACAGAAACATAATGGTAACATACTGTATTACACAGAAACACCATGGTAACAACAAACTGTATTACACAGAAACATAATGGTAACAACATACTGTATTACACATAAATGTAATCGTAACATACTGTATTACACAGAAACACCATGGTAACAACATACTGTATTACACAGAAACATAATGGTAACAACATACTGTATTACACATAAATGTAATCGTAACATACTGTATTACACAGAAACATACTGGTAACAACATACTGTATTACACATAAATGTAATCGTAACAACATACTGTATTACACATAAATGTAATCGTAACATACTGTATTACACAGAAATATAATGGTAACAACATACTGTATTACACAGAAACATAATGGTAACATACTGTATTACACAGAAACACCATGGTAACAAAGTACTGCATTACACAGAAACATAATGGTAACATACTGTATTACACAGAAACATAATGGTAACAACAAACTGTATTACACAGAAATATAATGGTAACATACTGCATTACACAGAAATATAATGGTAACATACTGTATTACACAGAAACATAATGGTAACAACATACTGTATTACACATAAATATAATGGTAACATAATGTATTACATAGAAATATAATGGTAACATACTGTATTACACAGAAACATAATGGTAACATACTGTATTACACAGAAATATAATGGTAACATACTGTATTACACAGAAATATAATGGTAACAACATACTGTATTACACAGAAAAATAATGGTAACATAATGTATTACACAGAAATATAATGGTAACATACTGTATTACACAGAAATATAGTGGTAACATACTGCATTACACAGAAATATAATGGTAACAAAGTACTGCATTACACAGAAAAATAATGGTAACATACTGTATTACACAGAAACAACATGGTAACAAAGTACTGCATTACACAGAAATATAATGGTAACATACTGTATTACACAGAAATATAATGGTAACATACTGCATTACACAGAAATATAATGGTAACAAAGTACTGCATTACACAGAAATATAATGGTAACAACATACTGTATTACACAGAAAAATAATGGTAACATACTGCATTACACAGAAATATAATGGTAACATACTGCATTACACAGAAATATAATGGTAACAACATACTGTATTACACAGAAAAATAATGGTAACAACAAACTGTATTACACAGAAATATAATGGTAACATACTGCATTACACAGAAATATAATGGTAACATACTGTATTACACAGAAATATAATGGTAACATACTGTATTACACAGAAATATAATGGTAACATACTGTATTACACAGAAATATAATGGTAACATACTGTATTACACAGAAAAATAATGGTAACATACTGCATTACACAGAAATATAATGGTAACATACTGTATTACACAGAAATATAATGGTAACATACTGTATTACACAGAAATATAATGGTAACATACTGTATTACACAGAAATATAATGGTAACATACTGTATTACACAGAAATATAATGGTAACATACTGTATTACACAGAAATATAATGGTAACATACTGTATCACACAGAAATATAATGGTAACATACTGTATTACACAGAAACACCATGGTAACAAAGTACTGCATTACACAGAAATATAATGGTAACATACTGCATTACACAGAAATATAATGGTAACATACTGTATTACACAGAAATATAATGGTAACACAGCACAGGCAGAGATTGTTAACAGTTTCATACTGATCTCTAATCAGAACGTAGAAACAGAGACAGACAGTAGTGCCTTAATGGTTATGAGAGGTGAGAGGAGTTCTCAGAGGACTCTGTCTTATGGCCCTGCTGTCTCCCTGCATCCAGCCAGGCAACTGGCCATGTCTGACATGATGTGATTAGGTGTAAATGAAAGCTTTATTCACTGTCACTGAGGATTATCTGAACAGCTTTCGGAAGCCTTTGTTCTAGAACACCACTTTCAGTCCTTCCTCTGCTGATATCACCAGTAACAACCAGTAGAGCCCCACCTGTTTTCACTCACATTCAAAACAAATAAATATATGTATGTATATATAAACATTTGGGGGCTTGCCTGTTATGCATGTTAGGCTCTAACAGCTTTATGTAGGCTCTAACAGTTTCATCTAGGCCCTAGCAGCGTTATGTAGGCTTTAACAGCTATATGTAGGCCCTAACAGCTATATGTAGGCCCTAACAGCTTTATGTAGGCTCTAACAGCTTATGTTGGCTCTAACAGCTTTATGTAGGCACTAACAGCTTCATGTCAGCTCTAGGAGCTTTATGTAGGCCCTAACAGCTTTATGTAGGCACTGACAGCTTTATGTTGGCTCTAACAGCTTTCTGTAGGCACTAACAGCTTTATGTCAGCTCTAGGAGCTTTATGTAGGCCCTAACAGCTTTATGTAGGTACTGACAGCTTTATGTAGGCACTAACAGCTTTGTGTAGGCCCTGACAGCTTTATGTAGGCTCTAACAGCTTTATGTAGGCCCTAACAGCTTTATGTAGGCATAAACAGCTTCATCTAGGCTCTAACAGCTTTATGTAGGCACAAACAGCTTTATGTCAGCTCTAACAGTTCATGTTGGCTCTAACAGCTTTATGTAGGCTCTGACAGCTTTATGTAGGCTCTAACAGTTTTATGTAGGCTCTAACAGCTTTATGTAGGCTCTAACAACTTTATGTATGCTCTAACAGCTTTATGTAGGCCCTAACAGTTTTATGTAGGCTCTAACAGCTTTATGTAGGCTCTAACAGCTTTATGTAGGCTCTAACAGCTTTATGTAGGCTCTAACAGCTTTATGCAGTTCCTAAAATCTTTATGTAGGCTCTAACAGCTTTATGTAGGCCCTAACCACTTTACGTAGGCTCTAACAGCTTTAGGTAGACCCTAACAGCTTTACGTAGGCCCTGACAGCTTTATGTAGGCCCTAACAGCTTTATGTAGGCTCCAACAGCTTTATGTAGGCCCTAACAGCTTTATGTTGGCTCTAAAAGCTTTGTGTAGGCCCTAACACCTTTATGTAGGCTCTAACAGCTTTATGTTGGCCCTAACATCTTTATGTAGGCTTGAACAGCTTTATGTAGGCTTTTACAGCTTTATGTAGGCTCTAACAGCTTTATGAAGCCCTAACAGCTTTATGTAGGCTCTAACAGCTTTATGAAGCCCTAACAGCTTTATGTAGGCTCTAACAGCTTTATGTAGGCCCTAACAGCTTTATGTAGGCCCCGACAGCTTTATGTAGGCCCTGACAGCTTTATGTAGGCTTTAACAGCTTTATGTAGGCTCTAACAGCTTTATGTAGGCCCTAACAGCTATATGTAGGCTCTAACAGCTTTATGTAGGCTCTAACAGCTTTATGTAGGCTCTAACAGCTTTATGTAGGCTCTAACAGCTTTATGTAGGCTCTAACAGCATCATCTAGGCCCTAACAGTGTTATGTAGGCTTTAACAGCTATATGTAGGTCCTAACAGCTTTATGTAGGCTCTAACAGCTTTATGTAGGCACTAACAGCTTTATGTTGGCTCTAACAGCTTTATGTAGGCCCTAACAGCTTTATGTTGGCTCTAACAGCTTTATGTAAGCCCTAACAGCTTTATGTAGGCCCTGACAGCTTTAGTCCCAGGGTCTAACACAACTAACATATCAGATATGATTTAACGGTCCCAGGGTCTAACACAACTAACATATCAGATATGATTTAACAGTCCCAGGGTCCCAGGGTCTAACACAACTAACATATCAGATATGATTTAACAGTCCCAGGGTCTAACACAACTAACATATCAGATATGATTTAACAGTCCCAGGGTCTAACACAACTAACATATCAGATATGATTTAACAGTCCCAGGGTCCCAGGGTCTAACACAACTAACATATCAGATATGATTTAACAGTCCCAGGGTCTAACACAACTAACATATCAGATATGATTTAACAGTCCCAGGGTCCCAGGGTCTAACACAACTAACATATCAGATATGATTTAACAGTCCCAGGGTCCCAGGGTCTAACACAACTAACATATCAGATATGATTTAACAGTCCCAGGGTCCCAGGGTCTAACACAACTAACATATCAGATATGATTTAACAGTCCCAGGGTCCCAGGGTCTAACACAACTAACATATCAGATATGATTTAACAGTCCCAGGGTCTAACACAACTAACATATCAGATATGATTTAACAGTCCCAGGGTCTAACACAACTAACATATCAGATATGATTTAACAGTCCCAGGGTCTAACACAACTAACATATCAGATATGATTTAACAGTCCCAGGGTCTAACACAACTAACATATCAGATATGATTTAACAGTCCCAGGGTCCCAGGGTCTAACACAACTAACATATCAGATATGATTTAACAGTCCCAGGGTCCCAGGGTCTAACACAACTAACATATCAGATATGATTTCCCAGGGTCTAACACAACTAACATATCAGATATGATTTAACAGTCCCAGGGTCCCAGGGTCTAACACAACTAACATATCAG